>NC_054385.1:101987752-102272752 GCF_017654675.1 Xenopus laevis | reverse complement strand
TATCCTGAAACGATCGTTTAAATGTACAATTTGTCCATCAACTAAAAAGACCATTTAAAGCGATATTGTCTAGTTGAAGCCAGGAAAACTGAGGGTAGCTGCCTGCTTGGCCCTGCAAACATAGATAGATTTCACTGTGACCGATGTGAATTTTTTTAACCAGGCCAATCAATTTTCTGAAAGATGTCGGATGAAAAATCGTAAGATCCGCGATCGTTCAATTCCCACTAACTTCACGATAATTTGACGGATTGGTTGGATTGCACTAAAATCGGTCGTTCACCAAAGAAAAAACTTTGCGTCTATGGGGACCTTAAGAGCAAATTTAATTGTTTAAATATGTCCATAGATAACACACAAAGGAAAACGACGCAACAAATCTGACCCTGACACCTGTGAACATGTAGCTCTTGGTGGTGCTAAATGTGCTAAAGTTGAGTATATGTTTCACTATATTTCTTGGGCCATACCTTGAGCTTCAGCTGCAGTGACTTTTTTATGTCTGGTTTCAAACAGATTTCTGCCAAAAGAAGCAATTTAGGAAAGCAGACTGTAGCTTGTCTTGAATATAGATATACCTTTGCTAGGAGAAGGCTGTGAGAACAATAGTATTATTAATGAAAAATAGCTTATTTTTCCTGTTGACAGATTTTAAAATTGATATTAATATACATAAAGCTTTATTGAGCTCTCACCTCTTCCATAATCATTCCAACCAGAAGGCCATTTAAAGTAAACTGAGTCTATATCAGTAAGGTTCTGTGAGCTCAGTGAAATATGAATCTTACAAAATCTGCCTAATGTAGGGTAAATAAAAATTATAATGTAGCGTTGAATATATTTCAAGAAATCCCTTCACAATGCATTATTTATAAAGGCATTATTACTATCAATGCATATTCTTGCCAAATGTCACAATTATCAGCAATTATAGGCATGAGTTTGTAACCCTCTGCCTTGTCTGGAATTTGTGAGGACATTAAATTGCAATGACCTCAATTTTAAAATCAAATACCAATGTAACAAATCAATTTTAACCTTTTTCTGGGTCTGAAGATAACAACTGTAGATGGAGCGATTCAAATGGAAACATTTAAGAAACTCATGGCAAATTATACATTGCTCTGGGCAGAAAGTACACACCATCAGATTTAATATACCAACAGGGAGGAAAACAAAGCTGCTTATTTAATAAGGATTTTGAGCAACAATGTAGTAAAGCAAGAATTTAGCAAACATTTTTTAGCAGCCATAGAACAAGATTTCTATTATAATTCAAGTGAACAACATGATTCTAAAATAAAAGCCATAATGAATTGAAATAATACATTGTTATCATTTCGAATTATATATGTGGAACATTGTAGATATATTATCTAGAATGCTTCGGACCCGATGCTTTCTGTAATTTAAGCCACAGCCCAAGGCAATTAAAAAGCATTTAAACGCAAAATCATATTGGTTTGTCACCAACATGGTTTTATAGAGCTTAGTTACCATAGTCCTGAATTTGTACAGACAATAAGAAATCTTTTAAAAAGAACAAATATGTTAGGCACCCGCTAGTAAGTTAAATCGTTGGTGACTGTCAGGTTAAGTTTCTATCCAGGTGGTAGACAGTCAGTTAGGGTTGTTGACACTGACTTTCAAAGAAATTTGTAGAGAAAAAAGCCTGGAGTTAGCAGCCTAAAACTGGAAATATCTCAAAATCCCTTTTTAAAAATGGAAATTGCAAAAATGCCTAGAGACAAACTCTAAATAAATTTATATTAATGAATTTTTGGCTTTAAATCTCTTTTAAATATGAGGATCACCCACTATATGTTTATGCTATCTATGTAATATATATTAAGAGGTTTAAGTCTGAATCAATTTGCAATATTACAGTTGTTCAGTGAAGCTGCCAATAAATAATTATATGCACTTTCATATGCAAATTCAAGTACCTACTCAATTCAGCAATTTACCAAATATTTTGTAGATGATTTCATATTTGGCGTAACCCAAAAGTTTCAGTGCATCAGACTACCAAGAAAATTGCACTGAGCTAGAGTTCCGTCAGTCTGTGGCAACAATTGCTTCAAGCAGCACATCTTGTCCGTTTTCTTAATAAAAATAGACATTACAGTATGAAAATAGTGCCAGGCAATTCCCATAATGGTTAAGTTAACACAAAATGATTTTCAGTTGTAACTGGAACTGCATCCTGTATTTCAAGTAAGCATACACAAAGTAGTATGAACACGAGAAAGCAATTTGCCAAACAATACCAAGAACTCTGGTGAAGCGGAAGAAACCCCCATTGGGAAATATGGATACAAATTCATAAAACTATCTTCTTAACGTTATGAGTGTAAAGGTCAAATACACAGAAGGCAGTTTGTAGTTCTACAGCAGTTGATGGATTTTGACTGACTTTGGTTACCCCTGGGGATGGCTGTCAGAATTGATGCAGAATTTTGCAGTATAATTGGTAAGTGCCATGCTCATTGTTTGATATAGCTCAGAAGAATGAATACTGCTGCTATTACCTTTAAAAAATTTTCTACTATGAAATGGTTGTCCATCTGTGTACTTCTGTATACCCAAAGGATGAACTCACTTAATTTAATCATTCACTGCACTGTTTTTCTATCCATAAAAGACAAACAAGAAAAAGGTTGGTAACAAAGCTAGTTTTGCAAGATTAAAGGCTAGGACTTCTTACTGACTACAAACAAATATCTTTATTGGGATTAAGAGATAGAAGGCGATCATCAGATGTTCAAGCCACCTTACTAAACCTCAAAGTGAATTTGAAGACAATGTGAGATCCAACCTGTTCAGATTTAGACAGCTAAATGATTTAACCAAAGCAATTTCATTATGTAAATACAGATGAAGGCAGAAACACTTTATCATTATTAAACTGTTCACGGCACAGAAGAAGATGTGTCTTTCTGATCCAGATAAATGAAGATCAATAATTGCCTTGATTCAGCTTGCTTGTTAAAATCTCATTAATTATGTGTGTCCAGTGATCCTTCGACCCTCAGCAAATTAATTTATGCCGTTATTAGATATATATTTATTGAATCTGCCATTATATGAGAGGCTGTATTTCACAGAAAGATAGGCCTTAGGGTACAGAGAATATTTATGAGTGCAAAGTTGACAATTATGTTCTGTATCTTCACATATAAAATATGATTACTTCAGCCATTCTGAATAACTGCAAATTCAAAGGTCACAAATTAAAATGAGGGTCATAAATGATTTCATTTTGAAAATCTAAAGCAGTATTCACCCCTTAATTTGAGTTACAGCTCACTGAGGATATTGCGTGGTTTCAGGGGTTAGATTGGCCACCCCAGCTTACCTGTACTGCCTGATGTACGCCTGTGCTCCTTTTTGTATATATTGTGATTGGACCATGTAGTGTGATTTTAAACCACCAGCACTAGTCATTATATTGTAAATTAATGATGTTATATGAGGGTGCACTTTGATTTAGGAAGGGGGTGAAAGCCATCTGTGCAATTAAACTGTAATGCCTGCAACTGTTTCAAGTTAAGGTGAATGTAAAGTGAAGGAGCATTATGAAAAGGGTGGCTGAAGGGTGTGAGAAGGAGTCAAAGTGAGAGTAGATAGGAAACCTGAAGGGGCAGAGCATGGTAAGAGCTATTTGAGTGACTGAGAAACAAGAAAGAATGAGAGCAGCATATGGGGAGAGATGGGTGAAGATTGGGAGAATGGAAGGATAAGAAAAGCAGAGTTAAGAAAAACAAGAGGAAAAAGAAAGATGAGAGAATGCAAATAAGAAGAAAGGTGGAAAAGGAAACTGAGAAAGAGCAGATAATAAAGTCAGAAAACAAAGATACTGACAATACTGCAATAATAATGAAGAATAGTAGGGACAAAGAAAAGTAAATGTAAAGACATCAAATCAGAAATGGGAACATTAGGGTAATTATAAGCTTGTGTCTTTGGTGGTGAAGAGGAAACCAATTATGCACCCTGCTCAATGACTACATGTGTGGGATGCATGTATGATGACCGAATATATTTGCTTTATACCTGTCAGGAACAGAACTAGCCTCATGTTCCAAACAAGTTTTATGTTTATGAATATCCCTGACAGGTCTAGCTTTTCCTTACTCCTGCCTTTTGATATTTGGGCTACTCTAATCCAATTTTGCAAAGCTGTTCTTGACTTACAATGTCTTTATTAATACCATCCTTTATTTATATAGAGCAGATATGTTATGCAGCACTGTTCATCAGTCCCTGCCATACAGAATCTTGCAATCTAAGCTTTTATCAAATTCACAGGAAATAAGGTCTGTTTCATGACCTGCCTGTTTATTTTTGGAACTGGAGGAAACTGGGGTGCCTTGGAGGAAACTGAAAATACTTTGGTTTGTGCTACTGCCACATAACAAAAAGTATCTATGGTACCACTCAAAAAATAAATATTAGATGAGTGAAGATACAAAAATGTATAATAGAAGAAATAATAAGGAGAAAACACTCACAGTTCACCTCAGTCCCAAGGTGCAAAAACCAAAAACACTGTATCCAAAGGGTGTGAGGGTCTCCAAAAATAAAGAGGCAAATATAAAAAGTATAAAAATTTATTAGGACATGAAGACCTAACGCGTTTCGTGCCTATAGGGGCACTTACTCATAGGAAACCCAAAGAGGACTTCATTCTTGCACATGTCGCCATGTCAATTTTGAAGGACGGGTTAGTAGTGCTAACCATTAAAACACACAACGCAAAACAGGTACTGACTGCATCCATAACATAGTAATAGGAATCAGTTAATAGGCACACTGCTGAGAAACTAGAGCAGTCTCCAATCTGCATCAGTCTGAATCAGCCCTTGAGGATTTTCATTTTATGTTCTTGGAACAGATCTACTCTAGTCAGGGCATAAATACAATTACATACACAGGAGACATGTTCCATCTTTAGATAATAAAATATACATTAACTAAGTTACAGGGAAACATCCACCTGGACACGTGTCTAAAAATAAAAAATGCAGTAATTGCTGGGGGTCCTGATTTATAAGGGAACTGGTTGGAAACCTGACTGAACCAAAGTTTAAAACATTATGTTTAGGCGTACGAAATAGACCTTTTTCCCCTAAAAGCTTGTGCTAAAAAATCTGCAACAATAAATAATATAAAGGCAATTGCTTTACTGTGTGATAATGTGCGTCTTCCCTTCATGAACTATAACCCATGGCACATTTGGCAGACTTATTGCCCTAATTACTGCAGACTAGTTTTACACAAGGGAATTACTGTAGCAATTTACATATTATCAATATGCCGCTTAGTGGAAAAGCATCAGCAAATATAGTATGGCACAGGGTAAATTAGGACATCCATGTTAATGCCCGTGGCCAGAAAACCACTTTTTGTTTTACGGTGATAAGCAGAACTCGTATACAAAATGGTTTCATTCTGCAAACCCTAGTTTTATCAATTATTTTGAATTCCCTGATTACTGAAATGTGTGTAACTTGTTGGCGCGGCATCAATAAATCATGAAGATGAATAGACAAAAGGCATAAAATTATTACTATGTGTTATAGCCAACAAATCCAGCTTAGAGAATAACAAATAATTAAACCAAGAAAAGAAAAAATGAGAAGATTACACATTATCAAAATTAAGTGATTACCTGCTGTTAATATGTAAATGACGGTTTTAAGATTGAAAAAAAATAACCGCAATCAATTTGCAACTACTTTTCAAAACTGTGGAAAAATAACACTTGCTCCTTCAGAGGGGCACAAGTATCCCCCATAACAGCACATGTATCAATGTTCGGGATTCGGCCAGAATTCTGCCTTTTTCAGCAGGATTCAGCCGAATCCTTCTGTCCGACCGAACCTAATCCGAATTTGCATATGCAAATTAGGGGCAGGAGGGAAATCACGTGATTTTTTGCCACAAAAAATGTTTTCCCACCCCTAATTTGCATATGCAAATTAGGATTCGGATTGGTATTCTGCCGAATCTTTCACGAAGGATTCGGGGGTTCGGCCGAATCCAAAATAGTGGATTTGGTGCATCCCTAGGTTGAACCCAAGGATAATGGTATTGTTTCTCCACTGGTGTATTTTTGCCCCAATGCCTCCTGTCATTAATATAAACACAGATAAGTACTATGTTTGTCATTGGCCTAAGGAAGAAGAAAACACAGATCTACTTCCAAAGTAGGGGAGTCAGATTAATGGCCAATGGGGCACTTTTTAGCCATCTTAAAGGAGAACTAAACCCTAAAAATGATGGACTAAAAATGCCCTGTTTTATATACTAAACTTATTGCACCAGCCTAAAGTTTCAGCTTGTTAATAGCAGCTATTATCCAGGACTTCAAACTTGTCACAGGGGGTCACCATCTTGGAAAGTGTCTGCGACACTCACATGCTCAGTGGGCTCTGAGCAGCTGCTGAGAAGCTAAGCTTAGGGGTTGTCGCTAATTATCAAGCAAAAAATTAGGTTGGCCTGTAATATAAGATGATGCTACAGGACTGAATATTAAATTCTGATGTTAAATGCACTGGTTTCTGTGCTGCCATGTAGTAATTATCTGTATTAATTACTAATCAGCCTTATACTGTGACATTTCTATTCTATGTGTACTGTATATTATGAGTGGGTCCCTAAGCTCAGTAAGTGACAACAGTACAGAGCATGTGCAGTGAACCAGCAGAAAAGAAGATGGGGAGCTAATGGGGCATCTTTGGAGACACAGATCTTTACTGCTAAAGGGCGTTGGTTGCCTGGGTCTAGTAAAGAATCCCAAAACATAATATAAAACATTTCTAGACTACTTCTGTAGTTTAACTTTCCTTGCCCTTTAAGATCTCCTTTGCACTTTGCATTAACTTTAATGGAAGTTAAATGAAAGTGTTTTTCAGCTTGAAAAAAACGAAAACATTGGTTTAAGTTGAAAAGTGTCCATAGTGGCATGTTCAGGTACTTCATTTTTTTGTGAATTGGGGATGTTGGGGCATCATTTCTTGGTGGTTTTTTAAAAGTGAAAACAGTATTCTATTCAATCTGTAACAAAAGGTTTTTATCCTACAGTAAGATCATATAATTCTGCATATTACATGGCACATCCTGGATTGATAATAAAAGAATATAAAATTATATGCAAATTATAACCCAGAACAGCTAAAATAAGCTCTTTAAGGGCAAACAGATATTGTTATCTCTTATCATACAGTTTCGTTGTTATCAGAAAGGCAAACATATCTCTAATAAGCCTCTTGTTCCTCTTGAGCTGATCTGGCTGTAATAAGCTCTAGTGCCCTAACACAACTCTTTGGGAAGCCAATAGCAATGGGCAAGTCCCCTATATCCTGATGGCTCTTGACTTCCTGTGCGGAGATCATAGTTCAAGCAGCACTGGAGAAGATGACACAGAGTACAGCTGTCAGAATTCATTCTCAAAACACCACAATATATGGTTTAGATGCTGTGTGTGTGCACGACTACCGACGTGACTAAATGAATTCAACATTTATCCTAGACGCTTCAATTAAAGTAAGTTTGCTTTTTATATAAATCCTTTTTCGATGTAGCTTTATCCAGAATAGGTGCTTTATTATTTTGTTTTTCTGTCTAAAAGGACAAGTGAGAGTTTAACAACGTAGAACAGCTGATACTTTCGTGGCAGTATGGCTCGCACATATTATCGACTGGCTAACACTCCTTGCAGTGATAAAGTAGCAAATAAAACAAAGTGGAGTACAATGCAAGGGCAAATGGCATTCTGTAAAAATTAACCCGCAATACAAGAACTATTTCGGCAAAACAGAAGCCTGAGCTTTTAATTTCCTGACAGGAAATGTAAAAGCATATCACCGATTGAGTAATTAATTAACCAGAACATAATAAAACTGTTGCGGCTTGATGTCATTTTATTGGACTAAGTAAATAAGCCTCAATCGTGTGCTCTGGCAATGGTGCAATAAACAGCGCGTGAACCAGCCACAATATAAATGCTTCGGTTCAAGTAAGAAGACGGTCATGTGGGGATGGAGACTAAAAGAAAGGTAAAAACTTGAATTCAAGTTAGGGTATAGTCTCTGGGCTTTGTCTGTAAGTCACACTGCGATAATCTTATGTTCACCGCTCAGCATAATGTTGCTTATAATGCTGTCAGCCAGCTGTTGGATATATGGGCAGGGCTCAGGAATAAGTTATGACTACTCTCTTAAAACCCATCAAAATGAAGGATTAGAATGTGAACTTAAAGGGGTGGTTCACCTTATGAGTTAACTTTTAGCATGATGTAGAGAGTTATATTCTGAGATCATTCACAATTGGTTTTCATTTTTTATTATTTAAGGTTTTTGAGTTATTTAGAATTTTATTCGGCAGCTCTTCAGTTTGCAATTTCAGCAGCCTGGTTGCTATGGTCCAAATGACCCTAGCAACCATGCATTGATTTGAATAAGAGACTGGAATATGAATAGGAGAGGACCTTACTAGAAAGAGGAGAAATAAAAAGTAGCAATAACAATACATTTGTAGCCTTACAGAGCATTTGCTTTTTAAAGGGCATCAGCGATGCCCATTTGAAAGCTGGAAGGAGTCAGAAGATTATTAATTATAAATAGTTATAAAAATAAATAATTAAAACCAATTGAAAAGTTGCTTAGAATTAGCCATTCTATAACAAACTAAAAGTTAATTTAAAGGTGAACCCTGTAAGAAATATTTTAAACAAAGTCAATATAATTATGTAGCACGTAAAAAGATGTGGTATTCCGAAATACAGGACCCCCTGGCTGAATGTGGCCCTTCAAGTAGTCTTCATATCCCCCAAGTAGCCCACTCACTCCATAGGTTAAAATCGATCACAAATCAGTAGTTACCTGACTACAGTGGAGAAAACCGTCTTGGTATCAGGCAGTTGCAATTAATTGTAAACACAAAAATGTATTTAGAAAAGAAAACATGAAGATGAATAATTTAAAGAACTAGGCAACAAAATAACAGTAAAAGGTGATTATGGGAAATACACCAAAAGCTTGTAAAACTTTCATATGCAGAATAAAATAGCTAGTGTTGCTGTCCACAATTCAGTCCATATGCCCTGTACAATAGAGAAGACTGTGTTAGTCCATTTTTTGGAACCCGTACCGACCCGTACCCGCAACCTGCAATCCACAACCTGGACCCGCTACCTGAGCTGCAAGTACCTTATACACAACCCAGACCCGCTGACCATCAAGAATCAGGAAGTGCTGTCATTGTAAACCGGAAGTGACATCATCGGAAGTAGGCGTGATCAGAAAAAGGGGGTAAAACTGGAAGTGCTGTCGTTGTCAACTGGAAGTGACATCATCGGAAGTACACATGGTCAGAAAAAAGGAGTAAAAATCGCTATTGAGAAGACCCGTGGCCTGACCTGCAACCCGCAGAACTGTCAACCGCGTCTATACTGGCACACGGAACGTCTGCTCGCAACCCGCAGGGTTCTGCTGGTTTTTGCGGGTGACCTGCGGGTACCCGACCTGCTGAAGGACTCTAGACTGTGTTACTGCAAGAATGGGGTAGCTGCGAACAAGGTTGCATCAGCAATATATGGGTGTATGAGTGACGTGCCGAAATGTATGCATATTATTATATTTGTCTTGTGTTGCCAAATAGAGTAAACACAATACCGGCTGGCTCCTGGTCTGACATGACCTAACATGAAAGTGATTTTATTCAGGTTAAATTAAACCTAAAAAAAAAGAGAGAAGGGAGAAAAGTGAGAATAGAAAAGAGTGACCAGTGTCTCACACAAGATGCTTAGCTGACAGGAGATGATACCCTAGAAGTATAATTACCCTTCTCCCTTTTATATCCAACACCAACAGACCTTGACCATTTAAAGTATAGAACACCAATTTATATTGTTACACTTTATTGTAGTGTCTGGTTATTAAATTATATACATTTGGGCATTTCTGATTTGGAAACAACATTAATATCTTGCATTTTTCCACTTTGCTTGGTATCACTGTACTTTTTATGTTGCTGAGAATGTACTAAAAATGTAAAAGTAAAAAAAAAAAAGGCATCAATCCAAAGGTCAGTCTTTCATCCATTTGCTTGGTAGCCAGTTTCATCTAATGGGTGAATTTCAGCTGGGCAGAAAGATCACTCTACATAAGTGATACGAGGCAGACAAGGTAAGCTGCATGAGTACATGACACAATGCAGGGTTTCCTCCAATATAATCACAGCAACAGAAAACAGTCACACACCGCTGACTTATTTTTATAGGTTTGCACAATTCAAAAACACATTAAAATACTGTACTATTCGGAGAGCAACCAAACAAATCAGGGTTTTTGACTGGAGGAATAATAGACGGCAGTAGAACTATCAAAAGTTTATATTAATTAAGCTAAGCATTGAATGATGACAAAACCAATTAATGCTGGCAAGCTATATCAATATAAGGACAGGAATAGCAGTAAACTGTACATGAAGATATCTGAAAACAAGATCTATTCCATCTCATTCACATCACAATAAATGTCCATTTTAATAATTTGGATTCTAAGTTTAGCTTATGGAAGTACTTGTCAAGTCAAACACCTATAAGTGCAGAGAGCTCATGGGTGCCGTCTTCCGGCTCTTTGGATTTCTTCAGGTTCTCTTCCTTCCCTTCTGCAATTTCTGTCTCTTTTGGAGCATGTGCAGTTGCTACGAACAGGAAGACTGCTCTAATATGGCGCATGCACCAATACGGCACTCACTTCTCGAAGAAATCCAAAAAAACAGAAGATGGCACCCATGAGCTCTGCTGCACTTACTCTGCACCTATAGGCGATTAAAGGATTAGGGGCACTTATAGGTGTTTTCACCTATGCGGGGGGGGGAGCAGGGAGGGAGGACTATGTAGAGTACTGGGTAGGGGTTTTTATTAGTGGGGAGTTGAGTTCTCCTTTAAATCACCATGCTTCACTTTATATGGCTTCTGCAATCAATCTATCTTGCAACCTGCGTGACCTGAGTTACTCAGCACACAGGCTCCCTCCTGCCAACCCCATGCCTGAGGTTGTTCTTGACCTCTGCATTTTTCACTGGATATTGACTGATCCTGCATTTTACACTGGACATCACATTCTCCTGCACTTTCTGCTGGATATTGCCTTCTCCTGCATTTTACACTGGACATCACCTTCTCCTGCATTTTACACTGGACATCACCTTCTCCTGCATTTTCCCCTGGATATTGCCTTCTCCTGCATTTCCCATTGAATATTGCCTTCTCCTGCATTTTCCAGCAGCACACACGAACGGAAAGCTATTTTCAAAAGTTTTGTCGCCCACAGTAGAAGATATCAAGCATGTCATTAACCGAAAGCATGCTTTTCAACCATTGGATCCAGCAGATATGGCAGATAAAACAGGCCTCCTTCAGTAAATAAATAAACCAGCAGATATTTATTTTCAAGTTATAGTGGGTTTATCTGTAGCTCATAAGCATCAATATTATTTTTCAAAGGGATGAACTATATGGACTGATGTCTTTTCTAAATAATAATAAAAAAACCGTAACTAACAGGTTGAAAAAAAGAACTTGCTAAATGTATGTATAAAGCTCCCTTAGTCACTTCTGAGATGTAATTCTTCCAGACACTTAGAGAATAAACAAGTACTTTATTGTGTAGGGACGCAACTGAAGGCTTGAGAAACAAAACATCCAGAATCGCTGTGTGTTCTAATGCCCTAAAGAATGAATAACCTATATATTTACACCGATGTTTGCTGTACTTTATTTCCTTTCTGTTAAAAGGTTACAATCATCAAAATAAAAAGAAAGCAATTTTGCCAAAAAGCAATAGTTAGGTGGAACTGCCCTGTTTTACATAAAAATTCACCCAACTGCAGATACATTTGGGAAACAGTGAAATGTCGACACAGTGAAACCAAATGCATTGGGGTAATCAGAAAGGAGCCATTATATTGCAGTTAACGTGTTTTTAGCGCTGCAACACCATATACAGTGATGTACCTTAATAGAGAAGCTCCTTTCCACTATGCTACACAACTGTTCATCATTAACAGAAGAACTATGGCAAACACTGCTGGGGACGCTACAAAACTGTACTGGGCAAAAAGTTTTTGCACCCCTAGCAATGAACACATTCCTATCTGTTCCAGTAAGGTTAAAGAAAAGATTGTAGAGCTGGACAATAAATGATAAATTCTGAAACTTGCTTCTATCTTCTGACATGACCAGGCCAATTTCGGTTTAGCTTACATTTAATTCTAGTTCATATGCATGTTAGATTTGCACGCTTTAATATTTTAATAGGACTGGGTGCGCTCTGTAAGGAGGCTACCTGGAATTCCCCATAGTGACATCAACACAAAAGAACGAGCACAGGGCACTCCAGAATGTAAAAAAATAGAAAAAAAACCCAATGCATTTCAACCCCATACAGAGGTGGTCTTTGTATTTTTATATATGTGCCCCTGACAAAGACGCCTCTGTATAAGGTTGAAACGTATTGTGTTTTTTATTTTTATTTTGCTAATGTTTAATAAGAGTTCCATGTGCCCCTTCTTTTGTAATTCTAGCTCAGTCTTGCCTAGTCTAAGGTTTGTAGAACAAATTACCAATTTCAGCCATCTGCCTGCAGTGTTTTTCAGGCAAACATACAGTAAAATATTTCAGAGTAAAAAAATCATAAAATACTTCCATAGAGATAAATGGAAATTGCCTCAAAGTAGTCAGTCTTAACTGCTGCAATTACTATTCCATCCCTAATTGTGATTGCCACGGTCTGAAATATGACCATATGTCATATACCAATGTATCATTAGTACTTTGTTTTATATGCCAACACAAACTTCTGATGACCTGAAAAATATTGGGAAAAAATATGATAGGTGCCAAATTTCATTATTGCCTTATAAAAACATTCTTTATTGGTTGCTATTGGCAATTTAGCACCTATGTTAGTAAATGATCACAACGGACTTCAAAGGAAATTTAACTTAATATGAGTATACACTCCTCACCTACGCCCAAAAGGCATACAAAATAAATTATCAGTCAATGATGTGCTGTAAAACTGATGAATCATTTTCAGAAATGTGGTTTAAGCTTACATGAATCGTAACTGCATTTGGGGTATATTGATATCAGCCTTTTAATCATTGCTAAAAAAAACTCCACTTGTCGTAAGGCAACGCTTCAAATGCACAGCTTGCTCAAAAGCTGCTGAACTGCGCTAAAACTTACCCGGAAGGTAATATTCATAAGCATATGTTGGATGTACTGTAGAGATAGCAGTGCTGCTGGTCAGCAAGAAAACAGGAACATATTTATTAGAATATAATCATGAAGAGATGCCTTCTGGTGGTCTCACATAGCAAAGCTGGTAACAAAATGATATAAGCAAAATGCTAAACCATGGGATTCTGCACAGATGTGAAACTGCACCTATATTTCTGTTAGGGATGCAATGAATCTATTTTAGGATTCGGACAAATCCCAAATCCTTTGTGAAAGATTCGGCCGAATACCAAATCGAATACGAACCTTAATTTGCTATAAAAATAAGGAAAACAAGGGAAAAAGAGTAAAAATCTTTTGACTTCTTTGTTTGTGTGATAAAAAGTCATGTAATTTTTTTTATTCGGATTCGGCCAAATCCTACTGAAAAAGGCCGAATCCCAAACCAAATTCTGGATTCAGTGCATCCCTAATTTCTGTGATAAATTATTATTGGTATCCCTTATTTATACAAAGCTGGCATCTTGCTGTGTTTTACAAAGGCTGTCAATCATTCCCATCAATCCCTGAGCATATTTTTTGTAATTCACAACTGTCTTTACAGTTCATTAAATTCAGTGGAACATAAGTAATAACACATTTTAGCAATTTGTAATTTTTAGTTTAAAAAAAGCAAAGTAAATTTGTGATTGATTAGTGCTCTACATAAAAGGTATTTTCTGAATTCATTCTTTCCAAATAAAGCATATGCCTTTTGATTAGGGATGCACCGAATCCAGGATTCGGTTTGGTATTCGGCTGTTTTCAGCAGGATTCGGATTCAGCCGAATACTTGTGCCCAGCCAAACTGAATCCAAATCCTTAAAATCATGTGACTTTTAGTAAGTAAAGTAAAAATATTGTTTTTGTATATGCAAATTAGGGTTTGGATTCAGCTGAATATTTCACAAAGGATTCGGTGGTTCATCCATCATTATTTATGAACCAACAGGGAGATTCGTGCTTCAATGCTAGACAACTACGTATAACTAAGGTAGCTGTGATACATACAGGCAGAAATGATTCTAAGCTGCTTGTTTGTAAAAAAAAAAAAAAAATCATACCAACATACAGGCCCAGATTTATCAAGGGTCTTCGACCCTCGAAGTAAAATCATTCGAATTCGAAGGATTTTAGCGCAAAGCTTCAATCGAACGATTCGTACGATTTTAAACGATCGATTGAAGGATTTTTATTCGATCAAACAAAACTTAGAAAAGTGCTGGGGAAGGTCCCCATAGGCTAAAATTGCACCTCGGAAGTTTTAAAGTGGCGAAGTATGAAGTCGAAGTATTTTTTAAAGAGACAGTACTTCGATTATCGAATGGTCGAATAGTCAAATGATTTTTACTTCGAATCATTCGATTCGATCGAATTTTTACCAATTCAATGGTCGAAGTACTCAAAAAAATACTTCGAAATTCGAATATTTTTCCATTCGAATTATTCACTCGAGCTTAGTAAATCTGCCCCATAGTGATAAGACTATATTTTATGTACATTTGTCTGTCTTCATCGGGTAGTCTTTTTGTCTCCTTTTTTTACATTATGTTTCAAAGAGCTACTTTTGCTCAATGTCCAAATATTTGCAAATCCAAAATTGACCTGTTAAGAAATCGTATACTGTTTTGAGTGTTTACCCTCTATCTGATTAGTATGTATGTCACAAGGTAATGGCAAGCTAAAAGTAATGAGAAATCAGAGAACTGAATAGGAGTCCTCTAAATGCAGGCATACAGAAACGCAGATGATCTTAACCCATTTATGCATAGGCACAACATCAATGTAAAAATAGCAATATGCTAAATAAACCACTGTGCACCTGAGGTTTATAAGTAAGCTCAAAAATTAAGAAACAGCTGAACAAGTCTAAACATAAATCAAACATACACATTTCCAGTTCACGCTTATATCTCTGAGTTAAGATGGCCATAGAAGCAAAGATCTGATCGTACGAATCGAGTATTCGTGCGATTTTCGGACGGGGCGTGGAGTCCCGACATTTTGTTGAACATAACTTTTGTACGATTGCGGTCAGGGGCAAAACATCGGCTGATCTCTTCTATTCTACTTTATTTGATCTGAATGATTAGTGGCAGGTCGGGAGATGGGGAAGTCTGATCGATGATTCGTATGATCGGATCTTTGCGTCTATGGCCAGCTTAAGGCCCTATATACAGTGATTCTTTAACTGGTCTGATTTTTTTGGACCAAATAAATAAATTATACCATAATACAATTATATGTTTTGTTGTGAATTTCGTGCTTACTTGAAATAACAAAACAATAAAAGAAAGATGTCACTCTTAATTTACAGTAATCTCCAAAATCAAAAACAGAGTGGAAATGCGTCCCTCAATACACGTTTATTATGAACCGATGAATAAGAAAGAAGTAACATTATGAAAAAGAATTTTCATATAAGGTAAGCTATGCTAAGGTGTATGTTTGAGACTTGACTTTGACGGTTCATAAAAGTAAATTGTGTACAGGTTCCGTGTATCCATAGGTTTAATTTAAAGGGATACTGTCATGGGAAAATGTTTTTTTAACAAAACGAATCAGTTAATAGTGCTGCTCCAGCAGAATTCTGCACTGAAATCAGTTTCTCAAAAGAGCAAACAGTTTTTTTTATATTCAATTTTGAAATCTGACATGGGGCTAGACATATTGTCAATTTCCCAGCTGCCCCAAGTCATGTGACTTGTGCCTGCACTTTAGGAGAGAAATGCATGAAAAACATGTTTTCCGATGACAGGATCCCTTTAAGTAAAACAACTTAATGCCAGTGCAAGATAAGTTGATCTGTATGAAAAACTTCCAAACACATGAGAGGGGCTGCACTGGCCCAGCAAGAAGTCATAAATGTGGAGAACAATGGGATGGAGTACACATGATGTTCCTGTTCATGAAACACTGAATTTGTTATTGTATTTGCCACTTTATATTCAGAGTTGTCCGCTGATAAGATTTTGTTGGAAAATTTATTTTTAGGATTTCTTCCCAGAATGTCCAAACGTACCAAAAAAGATATGACTGCTGCTGGCTCATAAACATACTTGTACAAGTAATCGGTTGTAGCAATAACAGATTCCCTTATCTTTAACTAGTTGCACCCTCTGAGATTCACAGAGGGCTGATATTGGGCAGAAAATGTTTCTCTCTACATTATAGAGTACATATCTTGTGTTACACTGTAAACAACACGGAATGACAACTTGCATTTGGGCTGTTTAGTTCAATGTCTTGGTTGCCAATACCCAAAGAAAGTCATCAGTTTTACAACTCACAGGGCCCTGAGTCTTAAGCTCCCCATAGACGCAACGATTCTTCTTGCCAAACGACCGATTTTAGGAAGCCCGACCAATCCTTCGAAATTATCGTGCGGTTAGTGGGATTCGAACGATCGTACATCTTACGATTTTTCGGCCGACATCTGTCAGGAAATTGATCGGCCAGGTCAAAAAATCTTTGTCGGTCCCAGTGCAATCTATCTATGTTTGCAGGGCCAAGCAAATTGGTCTTTTTAGTTGATGGTAAATTCGTACAATCGTTCTGAGAAGATCGTGGTCTCACGATCAGGATCTGATCTTTTAAAAATCTCAACATCTATGGCCAGCTTTAGCTTATTAACCTTACCTCCAAAAATGATGCAGATTGTGCTTTCCCCTCTTCTATCCAAGCAGTTTCAGAGTAGTAACATTATTAACAGGACGCATCTGCAAGCTATGCTGAATTAAATACAGCAAACGTTCCATTGTACAGGTACCATATGGTAAGACGACACTTGATAAGAACAATTAACATTCTATCGGCTCTAACAGAAAAGAAACCTTTATAAGAAATGGTGACTCATCCTCAATAAACTTTTTGACACCTGCAAATGCAACAACAAAACTCCAGACTTTTGTAGTTGAACTAAATGTATGATTTATCATTGTGGTTAGAAACGTGCTTGGAAGATAATGCATCTCTACTTTTATAATGTGGTATCCACTTATTATCCTTTCCAGCGCTACCAACACAAGTCTAGTTACAGGCCTGCTAGATATTACTGTGATTACTGGACTTGTTGAGCTCCCTTCTGAGGTCCAGCAGTTCATCCTTGGGTTATAATAAGGTGACAGCTATTTTAGCTATAGTTCTATGAATACATTTGGGTAACTGCCTGTTTATCAATCTGGGCCCACACTCACTGCTCTGGCCCCTTTTCAGAGTGGGCAGCCCCACAGTTTGGAAACTACTAATCTAAAATCATGTAACCAGGCCCAGACTGACAATCTGTGGGTTCTGGCAAATGCCAGAGGGGCTGCTGTAAGATGCTACAGAGAGTGACCATACAGTGGGTCTGTGGGGCTGCTTGGGCCTTTTTGTACTGAAAATGCCAGGGCCTATGTTGGATTCCAGTCCAGACCTGCATGTGACTATAAAGGTGGCCATAGACGTAACAATTATGATGTGTCATAGGCCAGGTGTTGAGTTCTCCATTTACACACTTTTTTTTATACTACCTAAATTGTGCACAAATAATGGACATGTAAGAGAACGTCTGTGATATTCCTAATGACCCAGATGCACCTTAAATAAGATTTACACATAGGTGCAGAAATTGTGACTATATTAGCACAACGGTAAACTTACGAATTTTAAAAAAAAAAAAATACAAATTGTACTGATTTTTGCTTTGAGGCCATTTTAAGACGACCACAAATAAAACATCAATCATGTACCGTAAATAGGCGCTGAATTTGGTTAGGCAATAATTAATGTACAGGCAATGATTAACAAATAGATCTGGGTAAGTTTCTGGGTCATGTGTAACAAAGGTCTTTGATTGTATTTTTTTTTCTCACTGAATAACAGACATAAATATTGATTCCGAATAAAAATCTCTATATTAGTGTGGATCACTCGGTATAGCTAATGTGTCTTTTGTTCATGAATGATAGATAACACTTAAATGTGTGGGACAAATGTATTGCATGTCATGCATAAATGGCTCTGTATTAAGGCTTGTAGCTAAAGTAGATGATTAATTGGTCCCTAATGTCATCTGTTTTTAGCTTTGTTGGTTAGTTGTCTATGCACTGGGAAATGTGTCTGAAAGCACTCAATTAACATGTTTATTAAAGTTAAACAAGTACAAAAGCCATGTGTCTCTCACCTGGAGTGGTTACGTGCACAGTAAAATGTCTCCATTGATCCCCATGCTGTACTGGCTACTAGGGACAAAAACATTTTTTCGCCATGTTTCGCCGTGGAAATGGCACCCATTGACGTCAATGGGGCAAGAAAAATGTCACGCGTCAAAAAAATTTCGCTCATAGACTTTAGTGCATTTTGCCAAATTTTCGGAGAAGCGAAACGGGTTAAATTCACCCATCCCTACTGGCTACCCTTCAGAAGCTGGAGTCAGTTCAGATCAGCTGATCTGGGCCCTACATCTATTGTACGATATATGATTTATATTCTTTTATTAAGCCGTTCTTATATCTGAAGTCTCACACTCTTTGGTTGCTATGACAACTCCTGACAACCAAGTGGCATACTGCCCAAGTGCTTAAAAATGTATCTAAATCTACTTTTTACTATGGAAAGCACTGCAAACACGTTTCATCTCCTTTGCTCTCTCTATCACACTTTCTTTTTCCTTGTCCTTTCCATAGTACTCTAAACCAGAGCTGACCAAACTTTAACATTGCTCTTTTTTTTTTTTTAAAGTCAATCACTTCATGGTCCTTCCATATGATTATGCATTGGCTGTGTGATTTTAAGCTCTGTTTTCTTTCTATACAAATCATCGTACTGCTTTTAATGTTATTTCTGTAAAGCTTCTGAAAACCTCTGTTGTAAAGTTAGAAAAATAAACCATTTTAGGTCATGTCTTGTTACAACCCCTAATCACCCCCAAAAACTATTATTTTCCAGCAAGCCCCAAGTCATGCTTAAATTTGGACAACCTGGAGGGGTATATGATATCATTTTGTGTTGCAGGATGCAAAATGGCAGCATAGGAAGGTAAATGATTCAAATAATTAATAGAAAAGTAATAAAGGCCAATTTTAACTTCGCCCAACTATATCATACAAAAAGGTGAACTTCCTCTTTAATTCAGTTGAGTTTTATTTAGTGGCATTGTACATTGAAATCACTTTATAATTGCTTGTTAGAACCTAAACCAGAATGCTCATCAATTGGATGGGCCTCTCAATGTTTTAATTATACAAGACATATTTTAAGAGCTGATGTCACACCAGGAGCATCTCCAGCATTTAGTCGCTGCCAGGCCGCAAGACATATTTATACTTCTTCAATAATCATTCCATTTTGGTTTGTCACGATGCTTCGGAAAAATATGTAACAGCCTTCTGTGTGAAATTTCCCTTTTAAAAGAGATCTAGGGGCAGATTTATCAAGGGTCTAATTGAAAATTCTAATTCAAATTTTCCAATTTTTTTTTATGGTCAAAACTTTCAAATTCGACACTAGTTTTTGTTTTTTGTTTTTAAATTTAATTTGATTTTTTATCATACTCTGGCCCTTTAAGAATTCTAATTCAACTATTCGCCACTTAAAACCTGCCGAATAGCTGTTTAAGTCTATGGGAAAGGTCCAGAGATCAATTTGGAGTTGTTAGCAGCCTTCCTGACATTCAAGTTTTTTTTTTGGAGAAAAAAATCTCGAATTGAGTTTGATCGAATTTGATTCAAATTTGATTAGAATTTTCGGGTAGTTTCAAATCAGAGTTTTAAAAATTTGATTTCAATAATAAATTGAATGGTTGAATTTCAAATTTAGAGGAGTTTAAAAAAAAACTCACATGAAATCGAAATTCAACCTTTGATAAATGTGTCTCCCAATATCAAATAGAAAATAAACATACTCATAGTGCTCTTCTGCCCACTTTTGCAATGCACATGAATTGTTTTTATTTTTAGTGATTTCTGAAATATTAGCAGATTTAGACTGCTAATACCAAGCTTTGGGCTCAGCAGTTCCTTAAAATTATTGTAAGTAAGTTTACATTCATTTCCTATCTGTGGTTTGATCTAACTTAACATCAGAGTGGGGCTTTGTTGAAAATGCCATGAGTTTCTATATAGATTTATTTACAGCCTTGAGCTCACACATCCACTGCATCAATAAACTTTTGAATCACATTTGGAACAATTTTACTGATCGCTAATAGGAAGTAGCTTTAGAACTAGGCAACATAAATCAATAAATCTAGGGCATCGCAAAAAATTTTCCAAATTACATAAGGCATTCTTTTATATGAAAAAGTATTCAGAGGAATAGGAACTAGATTTATGAAAGATGAGAGGGGTGAGCACTGTTAAAAGCTGAATTATAAATATTTTAGTCTTGAAGAGAGTGCTGAAAATGCCCTACTGAGTTGACAGAGAAGTTCGTTTTCAAAAATAACTCAATGAGCTCCAGAAATGGAATGCTTCCAGTTCCCTGGATGACAGGTCTCTTGAGTTTATGTGATCAGTACCTTGTTTGTACAAATTTTCTCTCCTGCGAACATCCTTAAAAGAAGGTCCGAACACCATTTCAATTATGCTAAGAGGAGACAGTTCCCTGATAAGATTAAAAGCACATCTAATTATGTCAATTTTCCAATTGACTTTGCTACAAAACTCTAGAAGCCAGTGTTTGTTTTTGTCTTTTTTTTTTCTCTTCTCTGCTAAAATGCCTACGGGCTGCTGATCAAACAGACCAATGTTCTCAAAAACACAGATTGGCATTTAGTGAACCCTTTTCAGAAAACATCTAACACCTAACTTATCATACAGCCTCAGTCCGGAATAAAAATGATAATTTAATAGCTTGTAATCATAGATTCGAGTGACATTTAAGAGATATGAAGTTTAATGGTACGGCTATAGCATCTGTATTTTCTGCTTATTATACAAAGACATTTCATGTGGTTTCTTCTTTTATCTGCTCTGTAAGATGATAAAACACAGACTTCTGTTTTTAAATTATCTACTACCTTCAAGACAATACTTGTATTTGATTATTTTCTATATAAAATAACTCATTTAGTAAGTAACATTAAAATGATGAAATAAAATCCACACTAAAATATTTTATGGCAAGTCTAAAATTGTAGTCTTTAGAATAACTCCAGATGTCTCCAAGTTCAATACAATGATGTGTACATCAACTATGAGTGAACAAAAAAAGAAAAAAAACACCTTTAGAATTACGGCACAAGGGCCATAGTGTTCTCATGATGTACAGGCAGACAACCAAGGATATCACAACTTCCAAAATATATTGTCAGCACTTGCTGTAGCAGAGTATGAAAAATTATCTGCTTATGAATTATTCTGGCAGTGCCCGGAAACTTCAGCTCAGAAACGTGAAAGTGAGCATTTCTGGGGTGGAGCCCATCTGTCACTGTCAGCGTGTGCCATAACCACAGGATTTGCCATGCTCTGCTACAGCAAGCAGTGCTTTTAGGGCATGGATAGACTATTTAAGGTATTGTGAGAGCCTGTTTCTGAACACGGTGTGCCATAAGCATTCGGCATGCTTTTCAGCAAGCACAAGTACAATAAGTGTACTACAACAACCAAACTACTTAAATGAACCGGTCTTTAAAAAAATGCACTCATGCAAATCTTTCTAAGTTAGGCGTGAAACACATATCTCATGTCTACACTAAGGGACATTACACACCCTGCCCCACCTTCGCCAAATCCTTTTCTCTGCCTGATCTGTCTGAATTTAGATACACTCAGAAAACCCATCTTTGTGCAGCAAAATTCTCAGCCCCCCTCCACAACTCCAGTCCTCAGACTTAGAACACTTAATTTCCCCACCTTGCAGAGCATAGAGATACGACCCATGGCCTAGAGTGAAGTACAAGTGGGAAGCCAGCGGGATCCAGTTAGAAGAAATCACATATAACCTCAACCTCTCTTTAGTAAGTACTAGAGATAAACTTATACAATTCAGAATCATTCACCAAACATATCTCATACCACAAGTTACATTGTATGGGAAGGGTTGGTATCTCCAACTGCCCGAGGTGCAGAGCCCCCACTGCCAACTTCCTGCACTTCTGGAAATGGTTTATAAATTTTATGGCCAGTGAGTTGGTACTTTCTCAGGTACTCAATCTGGCTACTTGCCTATTGGGCCTACTCAACTCCCTGCTGCCCAGAGTGCATAACAGACATCTAATGAGACTGCTCCTGTTCTACACCAAAAAGACAGACCCTGCATCGGTTGGGCCCACCGACCCTCAACTGATGGATTGCTCTAATCAACTCACAACTAGAACTATACAAGCTTACCTACCTAGCCAGAGGATGCCCAAGTAAATTCGATAACATATGGACCCAATGGTTTAAATCACCAGCCACTTTTACCAATGAAGGAACGCTACCTCCAGCCGACTTCCCCCTCCTTCCCCCTATCTCTTTCCCTTCCTTTCCTTCCATAATTCTTGTTAAAACTCAATAAAATTCAAACTATATTAAAAAAAACCAAGCACAAACTTTTAAGGGTAATAGAACTGGAGGAAGAATCAATTATTCCCTCCAGCGGAGGGTGACAAAAATTGTATAAATTTTGCCCCCATTCAAAAAGAAAGGACATTTGTGGACCTGCATCACTGAACAGGACAAGGGGCAATTATGGCTTTTTTCATTTAATTTGAATGGGAAGCAGCTTGTAGCACTTCGTCCCCTCCCACAGAAGAATAGATCACTGGTGCAACAAAACACTATAGCTACCCCCATGTGCCATTTCCCTAGAACGGTCATCCCGCTGACATCTATTTAACATGATCCCGCTAACTAAGTCTGAGGCAGACATACAACCATGATGATTTTACAAATGTAGATGATGAATACACAATAGCAGATTACAAATATGAATTGTGTGGCAGCCTTCTGGGCCAAAAGTTTCAGAGAAGTCAAGTACTGTTGACAAACTCAAATTGGAAAACAAATAACAAATGGCAAGAATAAAGGTGCTAGTACTTTCATTTCCAGAACTGAACTAAAAGGATATAGGCAATAACTGGTACCCTGTAAAAAAATCGCTCAAGTTTGCAAAACAGCTCAGAGTTTTTGAGAAATGGGCAAGGCTGAGTGCAGATTTAGGACATATTTGGGTGTAATGGGAGAGGTTGGGCTCGGCCCGGTGCATGTATAGCGGTATGGATATATATCTTATTCTTGGCATAGAAAAATAGAGAAACATTGAGCGGCACTCTGGGGCATCATAATTGGCAAGTGTCGGACTGGCCCACTGGGATACCAGGAATAGCCCCGGTGGGCCCAGGTGTCAGTGGACCCTCATGCTGCTAAACATTTGGCCTATTTCATAGCCATTCCTTATTTCTATGAGAACGAAGTGGCTAAATAGATGGAATAAAAGATTATAGTATGTAAATAAAAGAGACTAGGAGAATAACGGTTGAGTGAGGAGAGGAAGAATAATAGTACTATGAGTGGGTCCCTGCTCTAAGATTAATTGGTGGGCCCCTGGTCAAAGGTTTTTCGGTGGACCCCTGGGGTCCCAGTCCAACACTGACTAGGTGCTACAGTTTTATTTTCTAATTTGACACAAATAGCATACTCCTGCAGCTTAGCTGTAACATAAATCTTTCCTCAGCATTCAAAAAGGAATATGATGTACACCTCCTAGTATACTAAACAGTTATGACTTTGCATACATATTTTCTTGGATCTGCGTTCCACAAAACTCTCACAGAAAAGCTTTCAGTCATTAACAAACAGAGCTTGAGAGTGTGAATGAGGCAGCAGCCTTGGGCAAGAGGCAGGCAAGACTAACCCCAAAAGACAGCACACAAAAACACTAAGCAGAAGGAAGGTTCTACATCATCTATATTTAGACCTATACCCAGATGATGGCAAAGTAAAAGAGACAGTTGATTCCACGGTATCTACATGGCAGAATGGTATAAATGACATCTACTCACAGGGGGAAACACAAAATGCAAAAATCAGAATGAAAGACACAAGACAAATTAGCACTGACAAATGACAGACTTTTTGCTGTTTTGTGGGGCAGAAAGAATTCCTCCATATAAGCTTTTATACTAAAAAAAAACCCACTGTGTTACAATATGTATTAGGGAGGATCGCAGTCGTAGTAAAATACACACCACAAACCCCTGGACCCCTATGATATAAATACATTTCTTACATCAAGATTCCAAAGGAAGCGATCACTTTATTAAAACCGGTCATTCCGCTTTAAAATACACACTATCAATAGATCATTAGCATGTATTTACAAAGCATTAACATGTTGGCAGTCCTCTACAATAAATTAGTGTATATGCCGAACATACAGATTTCAAACAAAAATACATCAAGCAACTGATTCAAGATGTTCCTGCCCAACAGAGCTTAGAATAATTATCAATAGTCTGCAGTATCAAAGTCTCAAAATACTTTGCAGGGAAATATTTTTAATCTTCTATATATTAGCTAGCATGTACAAAACACACATCAATGAAACATAAAGAACCAGTTGCTGTTTTCCTGTTATTAAAAGATCTTGAGAGTCTAAGGGCAATGGCACAAACAGCATTATAGCAGTGTTATATTGGAATGTAAAGAATTATCTTATAACTATCTCTTTTTCCAAAAGATTCATGTGAAAAAAAGTTTGGTGCTCCAGAAACTGTCTTAAAAGGAACTTTTCACTTTAAGTACCTAACCCATAAAGGAAGCTTAATATGTTTTGTGATTGTATCGTTTTCTCTCATCTGTCCCCCTCCAGGAAAAGTAATATATATTTGTACTCAATAAATGCTCAAGATAGACTGCCTATTTTCAATATACATGAAGATATTATAAAGCAACAACATCATTTTAGAGTATATTATATATTCAGTATGGTGGATGATGGTTTCCGGTGCCAGTACTGTGCTGGAGAACCTGCGCAAATTGTTGCTGAACAAACGTTTATTTTCTAGTCTATGCATGTTTTGATGCCTTTCTATATACATAGTTACACTAATTAAGACACACTGAAAGCACTGTATTTAATGATATAATGAAAGTTTCTAACAATGACACATTTTCTGTGCCACTCAATTTTTCATTTGCCTGTGGCTTTTATGACATTTTGATGATTTCCAGTAAAGGACAGCATATTTTCTCAAACTATTTTACATGTTCTCCTCCAAAATCCCCTGAGCCCATGGCAAGCAATTAGGTAGAGCCAGCCTGGATTCTCACACATTTGCAACAAGAATGCACAATTCATTCAGGACAATCAACAATTGTATAAATAAATCCGCCTTGAACCATGATAATCCCACAGCAAAAGGCTCCAGAATATGCACAGACCAATTGTTAAAAAATATTTAATTTTCTAGAGGATCTGACTACTAACCTGCTGAACTAAGGAGGACACTGTAATCGGCTCCTCTTTGAAGCACTTTACTTTCAGGCTCCTTCTCAGTTTCTTCATAGCGATCCCAGTTGGAAGTTACTTTCCTCCTGGAGAATCCTGACGACACCTGTTCATCCTCTTCCTGGGGTTCTACAGCCTCATTTCTGCCCTGAAAAAAAAAAAAAAAAAAAGAGATCTTAGGATAGCATTGGTTGAATATGTATTGCTTGAGTCTGAAGTCTTTCTCAAACATTTAATGTAAAGAGATTACAGTGAAGGCAGGTGCAGCATCAAAGATGTGATAAGCCGATTGTTTACTGTCCTTCCACAGGAGCCTGGAGTCATATGGTGCCGTCTTCAAGGAGTATGTTTCATATATTTATTTTTTCTATTACTTAGCCTCGACAGAGCAAAGCACACAGCTGCGGAGGAACTTATTTTGATGTGTTTTCAGAGAAAAGCAATCATTTTCAATAAAGTGTTCATGGCATTCAGCATAAAGAGCAAGTGGCAAAACCACACTGCGTGCGAGATTTCTGATAAATTCCTCCGAAATGTAACCGCTGTTTATTTATCTGGCATGGTATCTCTACAATGTCCAGACATTCTACACTAGCAGCAGTGACCCTGTGTTAGCATGTGTGTCCAAATATTGATTAGGACAAATTAGATATGCAATATCCTTGAATAGTTTGAATCCTATTATGGATTAGTAAAAATTAAATAACAGATTAACTGGGGTTACAAGTAGTAAACTTTCCTGGGATTTTGACTTTCCTGTATCAACACCAATTACGACAATAGTTGATTTATGTAATTTTCTCAGCCAAATGCATGTGGATGTAAATTAATATGTTTTGTGTTGCTGTTGGCCTGATGGACATTACAGAGCAGCCCAATTTCAGTCAGGTCAAATGTCAGTATAATGGAGGAAAGTTACAGTATATGAGAATGCTCAGCTACACTGAGCCGAGCTGAACATTCTAATATACTGTAACTTTCCTCCATTATACATCCAGACATGAACCATCTCAGAATTGGGATGGAGACAGTATTTCAGATTTCAGAGAAGTAAGCTACATTTAAAGTCTAGTCAGCTTCAAGACCCGATCATTTTTTTTTTACCCACCACCTCATTTCAGATTCTGTCTTCCACTGTAGGGTGTAAATTGAAGTGTATTAAAGGAAATCGTCTATGTTTTCTGTAAAGTGGTCAGGGGTGAATTAGTGCCAAGATCAGGCAGGATCAGGAATGAACTACACTGACTTAAAGGATATGTAAAGCCTACATTTTCCTACCATGTATATAAGTTGGGCATAACTTCCCATCAGGTCCGGACTGAGAATTAAAATAGGCCCTGGCATTTCAGGTACACAGAGGCCCAATCAGCCCACACAGAGGCCAAAAAAGGCCCCACCAGCCAACTAAATACTGACTTTCTATTGCACCTTATAGAAGCCCGTCTGGCCTGCTTCCCATCCCAAGCCACATCATTTGTACTGCATATACCCTCTCCATTTTCCAGCACCATCACATTTTCCTAAAACAAAGAGCAGCTTTTACCCAGAGGTCATTTTTCCTCTGACACATCATCAGTTACATTGACATGTGCAAACAGGACATGTATGCTGAATGCAGGTTTACACAGGCACAACATACTTTGATAAAAAGTTCTGCTGAGGTTGAGCATTGTAATAGTTAAGCTGAGCTCAGGAGAGGTGGTTAGGAGAAAAAAATAGGATCAGACAGCTAGAGTTTCTATGGGAACCAGTTATGCTATCTCTTCATTGGCTGTTAGACTGGAGGGTGTGTTTCATAATCTGAGCTGAGAACAACTGAGCATGCCCAATAGCAAACAGCCAAAGCAAATTCCTGAGGGAGGGGGCAGAGTGGGTTAGAGGAGGAGAAGAAATTCTAAGTGATGATGCAGCCTACTGTTAACCTTTTAACAACCAGAGTGGCAGGTATCGAAAGATTTCAAAGAGGCTGTTCACTGATTAAATTTTGTGGGGAGGGTTTACATGTCCCTTAAGATTCCCCCAAAGGTCATAAAAGCATAATCTGAAAACAAGGAATTGATACAAAAGTAAAAAAATATATCACTGGGAAGGATAATTTTACAAACCTTCGGTACAATTCCTTTCAAAAATACACCCAACCCGATATACTAAGCTGCTCCCACAACTCTTTTGTGGATTTCTGAACTGTGCATGCACTCACCTTCAATGAGCCCAGGGGATGGTAAGGAACAGGCAATGAGATGGCAGCTAAGCACTTTGCTGAAAGTACCCTAAGTTGGTGCATATTTTGTAAAGAAGAGGAATGTCGGCTTGCAGGTTAGCAATGAGTCATTAGGGGGTGGCTTACAGATTGATACCCCCAGTGATTTTTACTTTCGCTCTCCTTTAAAGGAGAAGGAAGGGTTCAATCCATGGTGGGGGGCATATATTAGGGCACCCCCCAAGGATTGTAACAACTTTATCCAAAAATAGTGCATGTGCAGTAGAGTTAAAAAGCAAGCTTTTTTTTTTTTTGAAAGTCTGGCTTTTAACTCTACTGACTAAACTCACCCACGCGGAAAAAAAAAAAAGGGGCCGAAGAACCCCAGGCCAATGCAGTTTTCTGCTAACAGGAGGCACCGGCCAAAGGTATCAGTTAAGTCATTACAATACTTGAGGGGTGCCCTAACATTTGGAATCCCCTGTAGATTGGACATTTCCTTCTCCTTTAAGAAATAAATGAGTGAAAATGCGTTGTTCATCTTTTAAGCCACGCAGGGCAAAGGTATGAAAGCCATTGATCTAAATGCCTCACAACCTCCAAACCATATAATACATCTCTCCCTATACCTACGCATCTGTCAGATCAATTACTGAAGAAAACGGTTTAGCTTGTGAGCAAAGATACCCCTTGCACTGCCAGAAAGTCTATAGCTTGAGGTGATAATGCTATATTAGGAAGCTAGAGCATTCTGGCACACATCCAGTGGTTTTATATGACAGCTAAGAAGTAGGTTACACAGCAATGATAATTTGAAAGACTGGAATTATAATAAAGCAGACAAGGGGTACAAAAAGCCAAAAACAGCAGCTTTTGTCTCAGTAACCTTGGATGGACAGCTGTGGTATTCAATGACACTGAATGAGTTACACAGCCAGCTGCTTATTCTGTACAATGCTCTGCTGGTTGCTGAGGTGCTACCAGTGTTAGAGACTTCAATGTCTTGACAGCTTTACAGCTGAAACAATGAGACTGGGAGAGAAGCCCGAGTGATTTGGGATAGAAATGGCGAATAGCTCTCTGAGTCCCTCTTAAGGAAATATCTTTACTAATGACTATGATTACTGAATTACACTCACGCAAAGAAAGTTTTTTTTCATGCAAACAGAGAAACCATATGTCAAACAGGAATCCACTCAACGGTCAGGCATTACCAAGGCTTCTGTTTAATGTGTGGCTACGAACAGCATCTAGTTCTTGCCAAAAGTAAAGAGTAGCAATAATATATACCTCTGATAGGTACAACACGGCTCTTACAAATCAAACAGATTTCAGTACAACAAGTAATTACTGCACCAGTTTCTCAGAAAACATGCAAGTGGTTTCTAAGTAATAATAAATATAACAGGCCAGTGGCATATGCACGTCAGTCTGTGATCAATAGTGTGCGGCACAAATACAGACAGATCCCTGGTACAAATGTAAGACAGATCTGATGAGCATTCCTAGAAATGCCTAAATGTGCAAGAGCTTTCGAATGAATGCACCCGGCATATGAATATCTTACAAATGTAAAGGAAACCATCAGTAAAAGACAACAACATTACGCCTACTCGCTTCTATATATTTCAACACTATACAACTTTTTTCTCCTCTAGCACAACCATTAAAATACCCTTGTCACATCCTCTCTCTCTCCTGCTTTACTTCACAGAGGACATCTCTCCAAACCCTGGCCCCATCAATATACCCATTTGGTTTTAAAGCCCCTTTACCCCTTCTAACCATATTCACATTCCCATTCCCAATCTTCTGAAATGTTAACAAACCTCCAATAATGCATAATCTGTTTAGCTCAAAATAATGCCATCTGTAACAGAAACTTGCCAGGGATTCTCCACGGTTTTTACCTTCTCTTTGAACTCAACCCTTTCTTTTATGACTTTCCATGCCAATATAATGGATCAAATATCACCCCCTTACTGGCAATTATATACAGACCTCCTTATACTCTTTTGTTCACTTGCTACTTTCCCCTAACTTTCAATCATGTCTTTCTTTCTTGCCCTACACTGAAAACCCTGAAATCACCATAGGTGATTTCCAATATTATATTGATGACCTCCTTCACTCTTGGGGTAGAAGTGAAAATTTGAATTTTAGAGTTTTTTCATGGCCAAAACTGTGAAATTCGACTAGGAAATTGTTAAAAATTTTATTTGTGGGTGATAAGGTGTTGTAAAATGGAAGCTTTGAAGTGATTTTTAGAAAGTCAAAACCACTAACTTTACCAAAGATTTACAATTTGGTAGTTTGGAGTAGAAAGACATATCTGCCCAATTTTGGAAGTGTACTTTCCAAAAATACATTTTTCAGTTTTACAGGGGTCGTCATTTCAGACAGAAATAATAAAGCATATGGGGGTATTTTCATTCTGGAGTCCCCTTGGGGTAAACTGGGCATCAAGTTGTTCATTAGATCACTGCTTTTCATATTTAGGATATTTGTTGGTGGTACCTAATAACCTGTGGGAGATAAGATTCTGTAAACTGGAAGCTTTATGGCGGGTTTTTAAAAATTTCAGGGATTTTTATAACTTCAGAAAAGAATGGCAGTTTGGTAGTTTGGAATAAAAAGACACATTTACTCATTTTGTCAGAATGTGTCGTTTACAAAAATGTATGGTTTCTTGGGGTACACCAACTGTTAACATATTAGGCCTTGAAATCTAAAGTATGCAGATTTCTGGAGTGGTGCTTTGGAAATATGGTAATACGGTTTTTTGATATTTACAAGTCAGAAATCTCCATGGGACTTTACATATTAGTTGTAATGTGCTACTTTAAGTTTCTTTAAACTGTTTTACTGAAAAATTTTAGTTTTTTGAGGGTAGTTTTCAGCCAAAACTCGAAAAAGACTAGAATTTTTCAGGGCTTAAAAGTAAAAAGAACTAAAATTTTTCTAAATGTATTATACCCTGATGTTGAAAATAGCTTGATTCAAGATTTTTTTTCATAATTTAGAAAACATTCGAGTTGTGAATTTATTCGAGGTATAAAAAAAAAACTTCACAAACTTGACCTTTGATAAAACTGCCCCTTAAACTAAAAAGGAAAGTTTGGAACAACCCCTTTATCTGAGGTGGAGTAAAATTGTAATGTATATATCCAAAATACAAGCCGCGGCTGGGCTGGGAGAGCAGGAGAAGCGCTCAAGCTCTATTTGTCAAGCTTTTATTTTACTTGTGGTTTAACCCTGCCCATCAACCATTACTGAAGAGCCATAAGATGGCTGCCGTGAACTTGGCAGGACAGAATCTGCCCCGAGGGGTAAGTAAAGAGTTAGGGGCATTTACCCAGGGTAGCAGCTAGGCTGGGGGGAGGAGGGAGGGGAGTATATGTAGGGTAGGGGGGTAGCGTTTTTTTTACTTTATGGTTGAATTCTCCTTTAAGTGTTCTAAAACTTGAATTGCACAATATTTTATTTTCCCAAGTGCTCTGAGGGTGAAATCAAGTTACAGCAAGGGATACAAGATAAATAATAATGCTCACAACAACAGTCCACTTGTCCCCAGGCCGTGTCAGAAGATAATTGTTTAAGATCTATTGTCTAGTCCTGTGAAGGATTGTGGCAACAGGCTCACATACATTATGCCCTTACAACTTCAAATACAGATCATTATGGTGGTCAGTCATCCCAGATAGATCCCACTGTCTTTAAAAGTCTACAACTTAAGATATGATTCAAACATTGTAGGAAGGCCATCACCTATAGCAGGGATCCCCAACCTTATGGACCCGTGAGCAACATTCAGAAGTAAAAGGAGTTGGGGAGCAACACTAGTATGAAAAATGTTCTTGGGGTGCCAAATAAGTGCTGTGATTGGCCATTTGGTAGCCCCTATGTGGATTGTTAACCTACATTGAAGCTCTGTTTGACAGTGCACTTTGTTTTTATACAACCAAAACTTGCCTCCAAGCCTGGAATCCGAAAATAAGTTCCTGCTTTGAGGCCAGTTGGAGCAACATCCAAGGGGTTGGAGAGCAACTTGTTGCTCACGAGCTACTGGTTGGGGACCACTGACCTATAGACTACATTTTAAGCAAATAATTAAAACATTTTAAAAAAACAATTTTCACTGTAATAACAAAACAGTAGCTTATTATTGATCCCAACTAAGCTTCATAAATTCATAAAAAATCATTTTTTTTTAGCAGACTTAAGGTGTATGGATCCATATGCCTTATCCAGAACACCCCAGATCCCAAGCATTCTGGTTAATAGATCCTATTATTAATATTTATTATATATGAAAGGCTATACACACATGTACAAAATAATATACCCCGAAAAAAGGGACTTAAACCTAAGGGGGTTGTTAATTATGGTTCGAGGTGCGTTTTCCATGAAAATTCTAGTTTTCAAGGTTATTTTTCTGGTTAAAAATCATATTTTCAAAAAAATAAATTTTATATTTAATATACCACGACCCTGGAAATAGCTCAAATCCGAAAAAACACGTGTCGAGGTCATGTAGGAGTCAAAGGCCTCTCTTGAACCATTTGAAGATGTTAACAGCCTTCATGATGTTCAAGTTCTTTTTGTAGGGTTTTTCTCGAAAACTCGATCAATTCGAGTGATTCATTTTTTTTTCACCGAAAACTCAATCAATTCGAGCAAATCGTGTTTTTTTTTCTCTGAAAGTTAGACTTTTCAGGTTTCGCAAATCAAACTCGCTGAATCAAGTTTTTTCCATTCAAGTTTTTTTCTTATATAAGAAACCATTCAAGTTGTGAGTTCATTGGAGGTATAAAAACTCTAACATTGACCTTTGATAAATGACCCCCTAAATGTTAGCAGGAAACCATAGCTTATACATGCTAATTTTTTTTACAAAATACCAACAATAATAATGCCAGCTAAGCTTGACCTGCCCACTTATCACTTTACCTCTCTGCTTATATAGTGTGCTTGGGTTATACCATCTACAAGTTAAGGGTTTGGGTAATGTTAATTTACTGTGTTTTTTACTTCATACGGTGCTTTCTTCATTTTATTGCATGCTTATTTTGGTGTAGAATATGAAAATGTGCCTGTTTTGACAGTGTAAGGCTACAACAAATGTATATCAGAATCTGGATATGTATAATGGCCTCCAAAATCACACAGATTTAGTAGTAGTGATGGGGCTTAAGTGACAGCAAGCATGCAGGCTGAGAAAAGATTATACAGTGTGGCTAATGATACATAGGATTCCTATCTACAAAGCTGAAGCTAATGGATAACAGCCTTAAAAGCTTGGTATTTGCATATAAAATAACATTTCACTACAAGCACAAATTCCATCGCTGCATAAAGATGGAAATGTATTAGAAAAAGGCATTGAAGTAGATATAAGCAATAACTACATTCCATTGCCCCTCCTCAGGCCCTTTTTCTATTGGATTCTATCCTTAATGGTCTGTAACATAAGCAAAGTGAAGAGCAGCATTTTAATAGTAGGCTTAGGAAAATAAAAAAAAAGACAAAGTATAGTTATAATGGTTTTCAGCCAATGCTTATTCTAAATATGCAATCCTTTTATATGCAATCCACGCCAAAACAGTCCAAGAGAGGTATACGGCTACCCATGATGTATTAATTGGGTATTAATATTGTGCAGAACCATATAAGCCCAGTAGCTGCACTCTCTTCCTGAGATCTCTAGCTTTATCAGTTAACAAGGCAAGCAAGTAGCAACCCAATGAGCACATATGTTGCCATGCATCAGAATGCATTAAAAAAATGAGTTAATTATGGCTTTAATGATTAAATTGCTTCCAGTTTCTGAAATCTATATCCAAGCCCAGTAGCCGCAGAATCACTGCAGATCTTGGTTATCAGCACTAGCCATTACCTGCAGCTGAGATGCATAAGGTGTATACTGGCATCCAGTGGCCGAAACTAAAGTCACTACAACAAGCTTATTTTCCATCTATGGATGGATGAAGATTTCATTCTTATGCATGAATTCAAGACTACAGGGAAAGAACCTTCTGCTTATAACTGACCACATATTTCACTATAAAAAGGGATACAGCCCGACATAAAAGGGGGTGAATTGTGAGTTGTTAAAGGAACAGTAACATCAAAAAAGGAAATTGTTTTAAAGTAAAATGCAAATATAATGCAGTGTTGTACTGCATTGGTAAAACTGCTGTGTTTGCTTCAGAAACACTACTATTGGTTATATAAATAAGCTGCTGTGTAGCCATGGGGGCAGCTATTCAAAGATGAAAAGGCTCAAGTTACACAGCAGATAGCAGATAAGCTCTGTAGAACATAATGTTATCTGTTATCCACTATTTATCCTGACATATAGCCTTTTTTAAATTCCCGCCATTGCTATTCAGCAGCTTGTTTATATGAACGATAGAAGTGTTTCTGAAGCAAACAGTTTCACCAGTGCAGGGCAACACTACATGATATTTTCATTTCTTTAAAACACTTTCATTTTTTGGTGTTACTGTTCCTTTAAGTAATGGTTAATGTATAATTAGTTTGGCCACTAGGTGGCAGTGAGTCATAAGTTGAACTGTGAAAGTTGTTGGTACTATAGAGTGAATAGAGCATACAGGAACAGGAAATACAGTGGCCATTCTGGCAGTGATAGAGGAAGCGACAGTAGTCTTTGTTAGGAAGAGGTGAGGATAAAAGTTTGTGCCGCTGTCTACCGGTTATGAAGGAGTCACAGCAATAAACTAAAAAAATAAACTGTTTAAGAAAAAGTCTTCCATACCTTGTGTAATAAGGTTACAGGTAGCTTCCCCATAACTGTTCTGGTCACTACATGTAAGCAATGAAGTAAGCTAAAAGGACCTGCTTGGCAGGCATATTATTTTTTTTAAATTAGGTAGAGCAATTGTAAACTGGGCAGACAAGGAGTGATTTTTTCACATGGAAATTATTGTTACCCATTGGTCAGGGCAACAAAGACATCACTCAAGAGGGAAAGAAAACCTTCCAAACACTGTTTTACGTTCAGGTGCATTCACCAGTCCATTCACAAAAGAGGACTTTTTTCAAATGCAATTTATTTTTGACCAGGGTTGTATTAACTTGATTTAAGTTAAGTATGATGTAGAGTGATATTCTAAAACAATTTGCTATTGGTTTTCCGAACAATTTACAGCTGGATTTTTTTTTTAGGGTTTGTGGTTTTTGAGTTATTTAGCATGTGTTCAGCAGCTCTCTGGTTTGCAATTTACGCTGGTTATATCTGGTTGCTAGGGTCCAAATTAGCCTAGCAGCCATGCACTGATTAAAGAGACTGGAATATGAAGAAGGAAAGGGCCAGAACAGAAATAAAAAGTAAAAATAGCAATGAAATGTAGAAATAACAATACATTTGTAGGCTTTCAGAGCATTTGTCCTTAGATGGGGTCAGTGACCACCGTTTGAAAGCTGGGAAGAGTCAGAAGAAGGCAAACTGAAAAGTTACTTATAATTAGACATTCTATAACATGCTAAAGTTAACTTAAATGTCCATATGTGGTGTTTCAATCTAACAGCTCAGTAATCCAGGTGTAGCATCTGCACTACTTCAACTGCTACATTTGTTTATACATCCTTTAGCTCTTTCTGTAGAACATTAGCAATTATTGTACAAATTATTAAAGCTGCCTTTAAAGAAACAAAAAACAACCCTACCCCCCTCCCCTTACGTAACCCCCCCCCCACCAACCTAGCTGCCCCCGGGCAAATGCCCCCAACATTTTACTTACCCCTCCGTGCAGATTCTGTCCAGCGGAGTTCACGGGCACCATCTTCAGACGCTTTGGTAATATTCGGAATGAGACCGGCAATTTTCATGATTTTTGGCGCATTTGCAATTGTCGCTAAACAAAAAAATTACTCCAACTGCACATGCGCCGATTCGACTGTCTCATTGTGAAGATTAGTGAAGAGAAGAAGATGGTGCCCGTGAACTCTGCTGGACAGAATCTGCACTGAGGGGTAAGTAAAAAGGTAGGGGCATTTGCCTGGGGAGGGGGCAGCTGTTCTATTTGCTCCCTGGATGCAGGGGGGGAAACTATAGAGAAAGCAGACCCTATAACTGCAGAGAGGTATAGGGGCCCAGTGTGACATTGTGAAAGTTTGTTATGATAATCTCCTGTTCTTAAAGTTTTGGGGGTGCCTTAAAGAATTGCTTAACTTAGCAACCAGGCTAAGAGAGGAGATGCTCTGAATAAAAAGATAAGAAATAATTAATTATAATAAAATTGTAAGCTCACAAAGCATTTTTTTTTTGGTTGCTGGGGTCAGTGACCCATTTAAAAGCTAGAATGATGCAGTAGAGGAAGGCAAATAACTTAATGAACTCAGTAAAGTTGCTAAGAATTGAACATTCAACAACATACTTAAGGTGGTCATACATGTAGAGATCCGTTTGTTTGTTGATTTCTCCCCGATATGCCCACATTGAGGTGGGCGATATCAGGCTGATCCTAACGTGGGCACTAGGGCCCAATGATCGGATCATATTGCAGCCAACACAGGCGGTCAGATCACGGGACCGCATCAACGAAGAGATGTGGCTGCGATCCAACTGGATTTTTAATCTTGCCCAGGAGATTATCAAAAAACACTTATCTAGAATCATTGGTGTGTGACTAAAGAGGTTGTTCACCTTCCAAACACCTTTTTAGTTTACTTGTTTTATAATTGTTCACCAGAAATAAAGACTTTTTTATTTGCTTTCCATTTTTCACTGTTTTTCCAAAGTGTAATGTTTAAAGTTTGTGTCTCTGGTGTTGGAGTCAGCTCAATAATTCAGGCGCAGACTCTAAACTGTTACAGTTCTACGACATTTAGTTGATACATTTCTCAGAGTTAGCAACTATTGTATCAAGTCTAACAGCTGCCTGTTATGAAACCCAGAGATGCTGCTCAGCAGGGACAAATATATGCAATGTATCAACTAAATGTATCAACAGTTGCAGAGTCAGTGACCCCCAGAGCTGCTTTAAGGTGGCCACACACGGAGAGATCCACTTGTTTGGCGTAGGCAATATTGGGCTGACCGATCGTGGGCCCTAGGGCCCAACGATCAGATCCTAACGATGGCTAACGGGCGGTCGGATCGCAGGACCACATCAATGAACAGATGCAGCCGTGATCCGATGGGATTTTTAGTCCTATCCGATCGACATCTGGCTGACTTTCGGGCAGATATCGATCGGGGAAGCCCGTCGGAGGGCCCCATACACGGGCCAATAAGCTGCCGACACTGTCTGTCGTCAGCTTTTATCGGCCCGTGTATGGCCACCTTTAGATAGACAAAAGAAGGTGACAAATTAAAATTACATTTTAATATTAAAAAAGTCACACGTAGAAAATAAAAAGTGAATGTGAACCAATCTGGAACCAATTGAACTGAGAAAAAAAAGTGTTGGCAGGTGAACAACCCCTTTGACTATTGTATATTAAACATTGGTACAACCAGGTGTTGGCACAAATCATATCACCACATTAACATTCAATATTCCAGTGTATTATATAAAACAGCCGAGCATAGTATTACTAGCAAGCCGCTACAAGACTGCTACCCATAAATGCCACAGAGCAGCCAATGTGACACAGTTCCCGCCATTCGGCAGAGCTGCACGTCCACCCTCTGAGTAGCTATTGCTACGAGTCAGTCAGCTAGGAGCCAGTCAGAGTTGTTTGTGGCAATAAAAACACAGCGTATAGCTTGAACATTGTTCCAGGCAAACTAGGGACCGGTTAGTAGATGTAAGCAAGTAATAAGGTGCCTAGACACTAAGAAATCACTAAACATTGGAGCAAAGTTCTACTTCACAGCTGCTCAGAGGGGCGGCGCCATAACTCACTGAACTCCCACCCCTTCCGGTCTTCACCTCAACTCTGGGTTGTGAAGGCTCAGCGCGCTCGCGATCTGCTCCCCAGCCGCCCCTGTATCCTCTGCCACTGTGCGCGGGTCCACCCCTGTCACCTCCACGTCCTCGCTCTCCCCAGGGCCTTCTCCGACCGCCGCCTCCCCTTCTGTGTCTTCCGCGGCCCCGCTCCATGTGTTCGGTATCGGTTGGTGCAGCCACCAATTACTTCCCGTTGCTCCGTCACCTCTGGGTTGTAGAAAAGGGAGTCGATGGGAAATAGTTCCCACTAGAAAAGCGCAGCATGATTCATGAAACATTGGTTCCGGGTAGTGGCGCGAAGTATCGACAGATAATAAACATTTTTACTTCAGTTTGCTGTAGGCACATCTTCATAGCTGCTCCTAGTGGAAAATACAGTTTCGGGATCATTTATTACGACAGTAGTTTAAGCGAAATTAAAAATATCATTTGACAAACTATTGTGGTGCTAGGGTGTGCCACCTTAAAAAAGATACCTCAATGCATATCTATGATCAGTTGCCATACTTGGCACCTTTTATTTCCTACGTGATGTCTTTTTTGCCCTGACCAATGGGTGCCAATAATTTCTGGAAAAAAATACCGCCCTTTCTATATATTTATCTTTTTTCCCTATTAATAACATTGGGATCAACCATCATTTTTACCACCCAGGCCAAGTGGCAACCCTAACCATAAGCCACACCCATTGTTATAATAACATACCTCCCAACATACTGGAAACGGAAAGAGGGATAAAAAAATTAGGACATTTTTTGACCACGCCCTTGTGTGGCCACACCCCCTAATTACCATGGCCATTTTACAAAATTTTCCAGGTTATGAAAGTTTGAACACATTTCTGAACACATTTCTGTAGTTTTTATGTTTTATTACAGTTTTACTAATGAAGGTGAATTGCCCTTTAAGCTGTCAGTCTAACTTCTCCCAAGGGATAAAACTGTTACAAATGTATCTTAAGTATCTATTCTGGGCTCTCTGCCTAGAGCCAATTAAGTTAGAAACATTGTATCTTTTTTGGCTGTTCAGTGCAGAGATATCGGGACTTTCCAGCACAAACGCAGGACTGCGGGTTGAGCTGTCAAAAGAGGGACTGTCCCGCTCAAAACGGGACAGTTGGGAGGTATGTAATAAGCCTCATGCACTAATACTTTCTGGTTTCACCCACTTTAAAGCAAAATCATTTTGCTATTTCCATTTTGCTTTTTCCTTCTAATGAACAGTATAATGCCCAGTATGCATAGATTTACCTAAGTATGTGACCTGTAGGGACCCCAAAAAGAAAATTGTGCATATGATTTTTCTTGGCAGTCAGTCCAGCTTCTGCAAACACAGCACCTTGCCTTTGTATTGTGTCATAACAACCCCATCATATTCTATATAACCCAAGATTATTTCATATACAGTATATCATTCTCTCACTATTACTTAATCTGCTGCTGTTTGGTACCTTCATTTTCTCTTTTTGTTTCACCTGTTTTCCTCTCCTTTTCTCTAAAATCCTCTCTGATGCCTCCACCTTCTTTATCTGTTAAACGCTTCTCTATCTCTTCTCGGTTTCTCTCCCAGAAATCTTTTCTCTCCTTTTTTCTTCTATATATTTAACTATATTTTATTTTACCTCTGCATTTTATTTGCATTCAGAAGTGGAGAGGAGCAAAAGAAAGTTTCAGGATTCAAAACTCTTGCATCCCCTCTGAGGGGATACTATTTCACAAAAATAAAGAAGTGAAGGGATGGCATCCCTCCCCAAATCCAGCACTGGTTTTATTATTACAGAGAAAAAGGAAATCATTTTTAAAAATTTGAATTATTTGATTAAAATGGAGTCTTTGAGAGACAGTCTTCCTGTAATTCAGAACTTTATGGATAACAGGTTTCTGGATAACTATATGACAACACAGGTGTAACAGTTTCTCTGCTATTGTTCAATGACTAAAACAGCAGATAAAGATTTAGTTTAAAGTAGCTTTCACCCCAGCTATTGCTATATAACCCCAATGGAGCATCATGGCAACTGTTGGTTATCCAAAGTACTGTAAAGCCCACAAACATGCGCGCGTGCAAAGGAGCGATGGGAAGCTGTGCTCCCCGGAAAGCAGCTGTGCAGCATGCCGCCCCTAATATTTTGCCATCCTAGGCCCGGGCCTTTGTGGCCTCGCCACAAATCCGGGCCTGTGTGTTCCACTATCCTACTGCTGCCTGTGTGGATTTACATGTGACTGTGGATTTCCCCCTTTTAGAAATATGATGCATGTAGGGTTGCCACCTGGCCGGTGTTGCTTGATGCCAATGTTATTTATTGGGAAAAAACATAAAAATATAGGAAGGTATTTTTAACATAATAGCCAGAACACTACTTCCTGCTTTTCAGCTCTATAACTCTGAGTTAGTCAGTGACTTGAAGGGGGACCACATGGTACATAACTGTTCAGTGAGTTTGCAATTGATCCTCAGCATTCAGCTCAGATTCAAAAGCAACAGATATGACCCATGTGGCCACCCCTCAAGTCTCTGATTGGTTACTGCCTGGTAACCAGGGTAACCAGTCAGTGTAAACCAAGAGAGCTGCAAAGCAGGAAGTAATGTTCTGGCTAGTATGTTAGACTACTACTATCCAGTCACTCCAGCCTTTATATATTACATTTTTGCCTAACTAACTATATAAGAAATATTTTTTATTTTGCACAGCCTGTCTATTTACCCAGTTTTTACACTGAACATTTCCAAATTACCCTAGCAACCATGCATTGATTTGAATAAGATACTGCAATATGAATAGGAGAGGCCTGAATAGAAGGATCAGTAATAAAAAGTAACAATAACAATACATCTGTAGCCTTAGAGAGCATTTGTTTTTTAGGGCTCTTACAGATGAGCGTTTTTACCTGCGCTCCCCTGCGTTCCGTTTTTCTGCGTTCAGCCGCAGGGGAGCGCAGTAATAGACGCATTACATTTTTTCCAATGGGGCTGTACTCACACAGTTGCGTGTAGGCGCCGAATGCAGGAAAAATGCAGCATGTTGTGTCTCAACCTGCGTTGGCGCCTACACACGCCTGTGTGAGTACAGCCCCATTGAAAAAAATGTAATGTGTCTTTTCCTGCGCAGAAAAACGGAACGCAGGGGAGCGCAGGTAAAAACGCTCGTCTGTAAGAGCCCTTAGAATGGAGTCAGCGATGCCCATTTGAAAGCTGCAAACAGGCAGAAAAAAAGTCAAATAACCATAAAACTATAAAAAATAAATAATGAAAACCAACTGCAAAGTAGCTTAGAATTGGCCGTTCTATTACATAATAAAAGTCACCTTAAAGGTGAACCACCCCTTTAAAGGAGACATTTTGTGTAAAAAATAAGAACATAACGAATGCATTATACTCATTTATATATAGTAGAATTGTGCTTAAAAAAGTAGTGTTTCAGGTTGATTTATTGAATATTTCTGCAAAAACCTTAATAATCTCTCCCTTTTCTTCCACTTCCTGCTCCCTGAATTCCCAGGCTGTACAGGGGAGCCAGTGGCTCACTGCACTGTAGGACAGGAACCAATCAGCAGCTAGCAGGACCTGATAGGGAACTGAAGCCCTGCTTGTGTGACGGCAGGCTGTGATTGGCTGTCCCCTTCCTACTGTGCTTCTGGCAGGAACAATTAGGACATGCCCACCCCTCATTTGAAACATGGACAGGGACCAGTGAACATCTATCAGGAGCTTCAGCAAAGGGGCCTATATATCCACTTTAAGAGCATTGTGTGATACATTCCAGTATTTTCCACAGCATTCTGTGTAGTGATTGGTCTAAGTCTAGGGTTCCCGACCTTTTTCTTCCTGTAAGCTACATTCATATGTAAAAATAATTTGAAGAACAACACAAGCAGCCTGGGGCTGCCAAATAAGAGCTCTTATTGGTGATTTGATAGCCCCTATGTGTACTGGCAGCATACAGGAGGCTCTGTTTGGCAGTATACATGGTGGTTCTTATGCAACTAAACTTTGCCTTCAAGACAAAAATTTAAAAAACAAGATTTTAAGGCACATCCTACTTTCCGGTATATTTATTACAGAGAATGGATAATGAGCATATTAACCCCAGACGAGTCAGTGTAATCACTAAATAAAATAGATAACAGGCATTTTAACCCAAGACACGCCAGTATATTTATTACAGAAAATGAATAATCTGCATATTGACCCAAGATATGCCAGTATAAATTTGTACTGCAAATGGATAATCGGCATATTAACCTGAGATGTGAATTGCTACAGAACATTGATAACCTGCATATTAACCCCCCGATGAACCAGTATAATTACTCAAGAAAATGGGTAATCTGCATGTTAATCCAAAATATGTCATTATAATTACAACTGGAAATGGATAATCAGCATATTAACTTCAGAAGTGCCAGTATAACTATAATTATTCCAAGAAATGGATAATCAGACATGCATAATGACTGTAGAAATGGCCAATGAGCACTCCGTTAACTCCAGACATTCCAGTAAGATGAATGCAGAAATCGGTAGATTGGAAACATTCCCTCACCTACACCTGCTCAAGCAGAAAACAATACCAAAGTTTTTCTTTTCTGCTGCTTTCATGCTGCTTCTCTCCCTCCCTCCCTCTGCCTCACTCATGTAAACAATCCAAGATGGCAACGTGTTCCACAGTGGAATGCACAGCCCTCTTGGGTTTTTTTTCTCAAGTACCAAGGACAAGTAGGGCAAGTGGGGCATTTAAACAGTGATCTGGGATAGGGGCTGTGAGTAGGGTTTCCACCTTTTCTGGAAAAAAATACCGGCCTTCCTATTAATAACATTGGGCTCAAGGATAATTTTTACCGGCCAGGTGGCAACCCTAGCTGTGAGGTATGCAATATTCCAGGGGGAGACAAGTGCCCCCCCTGCCCCTATTTGCAGACACCCATGTCCATAGGAAAAGAAATAGCTGTAAAGTATTTAGGGTAGATGTATATTATAAAATGTCCCTTATTACATACAGCTTACAGTCAAAGTTGTTACTATATTAATGTACTTTAGTGGGCTATTTATTCTATATATTATGTTATCAGGAGTTGTATTAAATACAAATTATCATGTCATAGAACAGATTCTGTGCTCTGGGGCAGACAGTGGGAGGGTATAGTGATCCCTTGGCTTCTGAGTCAGAGCCCTGTGTATTAACCCACTGAGCCATTCCTTCTTCTTCTTGAATTTTGTCTTTGAACATTCTTTTAATTAGGATCTTTCTATGACATTCAATCTTAGTCACTGGAGACTGCATGTAGAAAGCTGCCACCAGTTCAATAGTGCATAGCTTGCTAGAAAAATGCGGTCATTCAGAAGCAGATGTGGGAATTGGGAAATAATGATCCTTCTTTAAAGAGACATTGTGTGTCCTCCCCCGTAATAATTATTATACCGTTGCCCTTAATTTATCATACCTTCCTGACTCAGTCGTGGTCTTTCTTCTGATGGAGTATTTAGCTGATTTTAACTATGAATTTTCTAACATTTCCAGTATAAATTGCCTGTCTAATGCAAATGGCAAATATGGATGATTAGCCGGAGCAGTAGAGGCTTCAGCAAACTCAAGACTATTTAAAGGAATTCTGTCATGGTGTAGTTTTTATTTCTAAATGACACTGTTTCCATTACAAATAATTCACTCTAGCATATACAATAGTATTCCTGAACCAACTAGGTGGGGCATGGGAGCATTGTTAGCAATGCATGTGTCAGGGTGCTGTTATCTTCCCATTGTTCTACTGAGGGAGAAAGGGAATATCACTCCAACTTGCAGTGCAGCAGTAAAGTTTATGAGAGCACAAGTCACATGACTGAGGGACCAGGGTAACTAACAACATGCCTAGCTTCATGTCAGATTTCAAAATTAAATATAAAAAAACTCCTATGCACATTCACAAAAAGATGAGCAAACCCCAAAACTGCAAGTTACACACCGTGTTTCAAGACCCACAATCTTTTTACAGTGTGATTACAGCAGAATAAAGATCTAAAAGTAATAACACTCAGTTTGCACCAAACACACCACTATCAGACAGTTCAGGGGTAATGACACAGATATAGGTCTCTGTGGATGATTACCGAAGCTCTGCCTGGTTCTTGAACAAAGGTGCGTGAGAGTTCAGCAGGACAAGTGGGAGATGGATAATCCCATTAACTGTCGGACCATTTAGAGATGTTTTTATTACTCAGAAATTGGTATTATAGCATCTGTTATATCTGCACGAAGCTTATTTTGTCACCTCATCAGTTGGCGATATCACATGTTCCCTACTTGACTTTTACTTCACCTACAATATTGCAGAACATTGCTGGTAGCTATCTCTGAGCAAATAAAACCTATTTCCCCCAGTAAGAGACCATGCATTATCCTTAGACAGCACATTATCTATGCGTTTAATGGATTCCCATTCTATGGATCATTTACGTTTTATCTGCAGGAGGTATCTGTTTACTCTATTGTTGCCTTAAGTGCTACATCCAATAATAAAAGAGTATGTAGGTGCAATGTAACGCCATAAGCATCTGATACTGATGGGCTAAGGAAACATCCATCAATGGGGCTATACTGGTTTTGGAAAAACATTAAGATTGGCATTGAAATCTACAGGGCTTGCACTGTACAAACACAAGGGGAGTTAATTGTGCGTCAAGGAGATCTATGATGAGAAGATGGGCCAGCTGTGAGGAGCATCTGGAGTACGGTTTAAGTTTAGAGATGACGTGTGGGAAGACTGGCAATCTATGTATGTAATATGACATGTCTGAAAGTTTTATGTACTGGAGGATGGGGCAAGCTGCAGGGTGGAGACAGGAGATTAATTACAGCAGATGGGTAGAACAGACAGTTGTGGGGTATGGGGAAGTCACGGAACAAAATGACAGCTGTGAAACTTAAGGACAATGCTGCAGTGAAAACCAGCTGTGATTATACATACTGTATATATATAGGGACAATCATATAAGGGATGAATGGATAAAACCACTGTTAAAAATAGATAGATATTATGGTGAACAAAATAATACAATGTTTATAACCAGACATTTGAGAGATCATGAGGTAAGGCCTCATCTGGAGTATGCAGTGCAGTTTTGGACTCCAGTCCTTAAGAGGGATATAAATGAGCTGGAGAGAGTGCAGAGACTAAGTGCAACTAAACTGGTTAGAGGGACGGAAGACTTAAATTATGAGGGGAGACTGTCAAGGTTGGGGTTGTTTTCTCTGGAAAGGGGACATGATTACACTTTACAAGTACATTTATCGGACATTATAGACAAATAGCAGGGGACCTTGTTACCCATAAAGTGGATCACCGTACCAGAGGCCACCCCTTTAGACTAGAAGAAAAGAACTTTCATTTGAAGCAACGTAGGGGGTTCTTCACAGTGAGGACAGTGAGGTTGTGGAATGCACTGCCGGGTGATGTTGTGATGGCTGATTCAGTTAATGCCTTTAAGAATGGCTTGGATGATTTTTTGGACAGACATAATATCAAAGGCTATTGTGATACTAAGCTCTATAGTTAGTATAGGTATGGGTATATAGAATTTAATTAAAAGTAGGGAGGGGTGTATGTATGGATGCTGGGTTTTCATTTGGAGGGGTCGAATTTGATGGACTTTGTCTTTTTTCAACCCAATTTAACTGTGTAACTATGTAACTATGTCTAAATGCAAGTGTGCAGTGAAGTTTTAACGTTAACAAATATTTACTATATTATTAACCATTTTACCATTGCATGTGATTTTAACATGAGGCTTTCAACCTAACATGTTTTTTTCTGCTGTAAACTACACACACATGGCTGTGGGTCAAAGACTGATTTAGTCTTAAAACAGAAAAAGGTATCCAAGTGTCACTGTTCACCCTCCTCTGCCGGTCAATATCCGTTCTCCTTCGGAAAGTCAATAAATTTCTGAGTAAAAAAACCAGCGCTAAAAGCTTTGAGGGGAAAAAAGCAAAAAGATGGTAATATATAGTGTAGTATTTCCCTTTAAATAAAAACTGACCCCACCTGCGAAGGAGTGAAACTCCTAAAGAAACCTGTGACACAAAGGGTGTTTTTATTTAAAGGGAAATACTACACTATATATTACCATCTTTTTGCTTTTTTCCCCTCAAAGCTTTTAGCGCTGGTTTTTTTACTCAGAAATTCAAAGACTGATTTAACCTGGTCTAACACGTTACTTATTTGCAGCAGTTAGAAAATGTTTGTTTAAGAAGCTCACAAATCCATTTCAATGTGACAAATCTAAAGGGGTGGTTCACCTTTACGTGAACTTTTAATATGTTATAGAATGGCTAATTCTAAGCAACTTTTCAATTGGTCTTCATTATTTATTTTTTTATCGTTTTTAAATTACTTGTCTTCTTCTTCTGACACTTTCTAGCTTTCAAATGGGGGTCACTGACCCCTTTAAAAACAAATGCTCTGTAAGGCTACAAATTTATTGTTACTTTTTATTAGGGATGCACCGAATCCACTATTTTGGATTCGGCCAAACCCCCGAATCCTTTGTGAAAGATTCGGCCAAATACCGAATCCTAATTTGCAAATGCAAATTAGGAGTGGGAAGGCAAAAACATTTTTAACTTCCTTGTTTTCTGACAAAAAGTCACATGATTTACCTCCCTGACCCTAATTTGCATATGCAAATAAGGACTCGGATTCGGTTCAGCCGGGTAGAGGGATCAGGCCGAATCCGAATCCTGCTGAAAAGGCCGAATCCCAAACCGAATCCTGGATTCGGTGCATCCTAACTTTTTATTACTCGACTTTCGATTCAGGTCCTCCCTTATTTGTATTCCAGTCTCTTAACTCAATGCATGGTTGCTAAGATAAATTGGACCCTAGCAACCAGACTGCTGAAATTACAAACTGGAGAGCTGCTTTTTTTTTTTTTGCTAAATAACTGAAAAACCGTAGATAATAAAAAATGAAAACCAACTGCAAATTGTCTCAGAATATCACTCTCTACATCATACTAAAAGTTGAACATCTGAAGGTGAATATCTCATTTAAGGGAAAAAAATGAATATTTCTATGATAATTTAGAATACTGGACATGACCTTTCAGGAAGGGGCCAAATATCCTTTGACTGGAAATGCAATCTGTGGTGTATCGTCTCTGGTATGGAATATATTTTGGGAATCAGAATCATCAAGTGGAGCTGAGGCCTAGCCTGTGGTGGGGTAATATAGGGAACAGCAGTAAAATATATATATATGTATAGGATATAGGTAAAAGAGTGCTTAAAGGGACAGTAACACCAAAAAATGAAAGTGTTTTAAAGTAATTACAATATAATGTACTGTTTCCTGCTACACTGGTACAACTGAATTAATCGGACGACTAATCGATTTGTGAGGCAACTTCGGAAAACGAATCGGTCCGAGTGCAATCCTCCCGGCGATTTACATTCTAGCTGGCAGGAAGGCAGTTCAGGGAGATTAGTCGTCCAAATAAGAGGAGATTTGTCGCTTGTGACTAATCTCCCCGAATCTGAGCATATGTCTCTGCCCTTTGCCTTTTCTCCTTTTTTGCTTGAATGGCTGCTCCCATGGCTGCACAGTAGCCTATTTACATAGACTATAGTAGTCTTTCTAAAGCAAACACATATATTTTTCCAATGCATAGCAACAGTACATCATATTTTAATTACCTTAAAATGCTTTTATTTTGGTGTTACTGTTCCTTTAACCTTCCTTTAATCCTCCATTAATTTCATTTCCCTTGCACGATCTCCAGTTCCATAGTGGTTTTTTAGGAGGAATGCAATTTAAAAGTCGCAAGCGTTATTTGAAATGGTGCCTTTGCGAATGTTTAGCGATGCTCGCAATGTAAAATCAGTTGCTGGCGAATATTACATTGCGGATTCTCGCTAAGCAAAGGTTTAGCATTGACACCTGCTCTGGAGTTTCGTTAAATGTTTTGTCACAACAAAGGTTTTGTGATTGCAAAATTTTATTGCATTCACTGGGAATGTTCGCAAAGTTTGCGATTAAGTCATTGAGGCTTATAATCAGTCAAAAAGGACTCAGACATGTTCGCTAACGTTCGCAAGCATCTTTGCGCAGGTTTTTTGCGCTAGCAAAACATATTATATTCCCCCTTTTGTGTTTATTGGAACCCAAAACAACATTGCCCTAGCAGCAGATTTACATATGGAAAGTACTATGGAAAGTAAGTCCATAGTTCTTTCAAAATACAACTATATCTTGCTGGCCCTGCAGTAGTTGTTGAAGATTGGATTGGCTTGATGTAATCAGGTTTATTTTTCCCAAATTGGTAGAAACAATCATAAAACAGAGGGATGGTAAAACTATGAAGGAAAAAAATATATACAGTTTGCATTTGCTGAAGCTGTGTCATAACCACACACAAAAAATTAAGATGAATACTGAATGAAATCTGGGGGGGTTGTTGGACGCCTTTCATTCTTTTTTAAGGGGCTTATGTACTAAACCTAACATTTATCTGGTCAGGTTTTTTGGGGAAAAAACTCTTTTTTGGTGGGAAAAAAACCCTCGTATTTTTGGAGATTTATTATACCCCGATGCTGCAAAAAGTCGGAATCTGAAAATCCTCCATCTCAGACCTGTTAAGGTCCCGTATAAGTCAATGGGAGTAGCACCTATCTCAATTTGAAGTTATCCTGGTATCCGATAAATTAAAGCAATTCAAGAAAAAAAACTATACAATTCGGGGTTTCACTCGACTTTATCAGGGTTTTTCCGATCTGATTTATTCGAGTTATATTATTTGTATGTTTGTTGATCTTATTTTATTTTAATTATGAGATACATTCAGATTTTGGTAAATAACTCCCTATGTGTTGGGATTTAGGTTAATCCCCAACAGGTCTGAACTGGGAATGAAAATAGGCCCTGGCATTTCAAGGACACTGAGTCCCAAACAGCTCCACACCAGCCCAATAAATAGTGACTGTCTATGGCATTTAACAGCAGCACTTCTGGCATTTGCCAGAACCCACAGATTGCCAGTCTGGGCCTGATCCCCAACCAATCCAGGATTCAGAGCATAATGGTAAAATAAGATCTTTAAAATTATTTTACTTTAATACTGCCGAACAAATGTAGTTTTGTATTTGATATGGAAAGATTCAGAGTATGGCTATGGCCAATAGTAGAAGATAAACTAACAACGCTGCAACTAAAATAATGGCCTCGGCTCTCTGTGCAATGGCAATATAGTATTTCATTCTGTGGTTTTACTGAAGATATAAATAGCCCTGGTAGGAGGGCCGTAAGGATTTTGTTTTGAACGGTGAGCCTTTAGTTTGCCTTTACTGATTTATAAAAGCTGTTTCTTCTCTATAATTGTGTCCGATTCCAACCTGAGTGTTTTTTCCTCCGTTTAAACCATGATTAAAATGAATCCGTTAAAAAAGGCAGTGATCAGCAGATACACTTACAAACATAAAATAACAAAAGGTGCATCAGTAATTATTGATACAGCTGAGTGCTCATTGATAAGACATTCAGACGTCAGAAATGCACCAGCAGAAAGTCCAAACAACATTCAGGTTACAAATAAACTGAGCTATGAAATGACCTCTAATGAATTCCTACGATCTGAGTCAGAAGTCAAAGCATGGAGCATTAATCAAAGGTTTGTATGTGACTAATGAGATGGAAGATGTGACACCAAGTATAAAAATAACTGGTCTACTGTTGGGGGTGAATAATCAAAGAACGTTTTTTACCACAAACAAAAGCTTGGAAACTGTTATTGTTCTCAGAGCTAGTGGCATAATTACAGGGGGTGTCCCATGGGTACAAAGGAAAAGATCTTTGAACACTGGAGGAAAAGGACTGCAGTATGAAGGGCTGATACCTATTCCATTGAATAAAAGCAATTCCAACACATAGAATGCAGAGGACCATGGGAATCCCACCTGTGTTTTATTCAGACATTATTAACATAAAATACACAAGAGCCATGAATATACTGTGAATTATTTGCTTATAAACTATGCTTAGTGATGTCATCGGTTATAATCGCAGCTTAGTGATGTCATTTCTGTCATATGACTCACTGAAACGTGCCTATTATAATAAAGTACCCCCTGTTGCATAATATGAGGATATTAGAAGTTACATCGGTCTTCGGCCTCGTGTTTTTATATGGTCATGGAACTCCTCGGTAAACTATAATATCCTTATACTTTACAAGAAGGGGTAGTTTATTCACTATATAACGTTTAAAGCCTGTCTGTTCTTTTAATGTGTGCAAATACCAGCAGCAACTTCCTTGCAAAGGTGAATTACAGTTGGTCATACTCAGTGATTAACTACTGCATAATATATGAAATAACCAGTATTTATACCATTTATAAAGGTGTTGCAGTTGGTCTATATATACCTGATGAAGGGGCATTATAGATTATGGCTAAATAGCACTGGGGTTTTCCCAGTAATCACTTGCATTCTATGGCCTGTATTGCTTTTATTTGGTGTGGTATAGGGAGGTGCAGATTAACAGTTTGAAGTATTTGAGGGAGACATAGTGGCTAGAAGACACTAGGAGGCAGATTTATCAAGGGTCGAATTTTGAAGTGTAAAAAAACTTCGAAATTCGGCCATCGAATTGCATTACTTCGATATTCTAAGTTTTTTTTATCGAATTTGGCCATATTCGGTCGAAGTAAAATCGTTTGATCGTACGATGAAATCCTTCTAATTGAACGATTCAAACTATTTAATCGATTGATCGAGCGATTTTACTTCTACTTCTAAAAACGTAGCCAAATGTTGGCTATGGGTTCTAGGAGGTCCCCATAGGCTAACATAGCAATTCGTCAGGTTTAAGGTGGCGAAGTGTCGAAGTCGAACTTTTTCAAAGAGACAGTACTTCGATTTTCGAAGTCAAACTTTTTTACTTCAAATCGAAGTCGAATTTGGGCCTATTCGATGGTCAAAGTACCCAAAAAATTGTTCAAAATTCAAAGTTTTTAAATTCGAAAATCCACTTCGACCCTTATCTGCCCCTAATAGTAATTAAGGTGTTGGGTTTTAAAGGGAACTAAATTTTTCACTAGAACAAAACACCTCCTAGTTATATAATTGCTCAGAGATACCAAATATGGAGGCCAGTACACAAAAGAACTGCAGTAGAAGATGGGACCCTTGGATTGCCTATAGATTTGACAAAGGAGCACAATTTTCAACTGATGGTCTAAATAATATTGCTATAAAACTATAGTAAGATCACAATGTATTGATTAATTTTTGCATACCTTGCTGTTTTATGGGACTTGGGTGTTTGCTCCTGCAGTCTGCTATTTATACAACTTATTCATTGTATCCTTATATATAAAGAAATGGTAAACCCATACAATTATTTTCTTTTGTAACTTTTACTTTCTAAGGTGTAGATTCAATAATGGGCAAATTTTCGCCAGCGCCAGCTTCGCACAGCTCGCACAAGTTCGCCAGGTGCAAATGCGCCACCACTATGCCAATTCACTAATATGCAGAGTTTCGTTCTTGGCTCTGAAAGCTGACGACTTCTCACTACGTTACTTCAGTAGTGCAAACATTTCTTAGCGAAGATGCACTAGCATTCGTTTGTGTCTAGCGAAAATTTGCTAGTGATCTTGCGCTTAGGTCAATTTGCATAGGGCTGGTAATTTAAAGTTGTATGGACGTCTTTTTTTTTATAAATGTTGGTGCAAATGCTTGAAGTTACCACCTTTTATTACAAATGTCCACGAAACCTTAATAAAGACAAGAGAGTTAATATAATGCCCTACACATGAGCCCACTGTAAAATGAATGTTATGAAATGTCTGGAGAAAACTGGTTACCCAAAAAAAGTTTGTTAGGACTTTTGCAGGCAATCCTGCTTTAAAAAAGGAATAGTAACCAGCGTTGTTCGAACTTTAATGCATTTCCGGCACACAGGATATGATGTAATTGACAGAAGATTGAGGAAGATGTCACTTCTTTTTAGCATTTCGTCTGGTCTGAGGTGGCGAAGTCAACTCTGGCAAAAGAGGTAAAGTTAAGTAAAATCTGCACTTTACTGAATTTGCAGAGAAACAACCTTTCGCCAGAGTGAAAAGTCGTCTGGCGATAGAGTGCGAACGAATGCTAGCGATGGTCTCTTTCACTAACGAATTGGCGCCTGACAATGCTGGTAAATTGTCACTAGCGTTAGCCACTTTATCTTTCAGTTTAGTGAATCTGCCCCTAAGTGTTATATGACAACTTTGCTCTGTAACCATTTGCTTTGGAAACTGTGCATATTTCGAATAGCAAGGGTAAAAAAAAGATTTTGCATAAATGTAGTTTGTATTGTATTAAAATTTGATTACATATGTCATCCATACCTAACTTTACACTCATTTACTCTCATAGAACTAGAATATTTATCTTACTGAGCTACTCAACAGTTGGACGATCACAAATTATTAATGCTTTTTGATAGGAAAACAGCAGAATACTAGAAAATAGACATTACTCTGCTTTTATCATGAAAATGATTTAATTAAAGTTTTTATTTTTTGTCCTTGGTTCCAAACTATTCACACTGGCACCATAATTACTTAGAGGAGTATTTATCAAAATCTGAATTTAGGAATTCCCGTTTTCATCAACTTCATTGATTAAAAATGTGGGAAAATTTTGAATTTTAATGCTGATAAATATGCCTGTTAGTATCACTGGTGCTTGTGTGACAAACATGACATAATGGAGAACAATACCCCAGACTGCTTACCTACCTCACTGCCTAACGACTATATTGCAGAGACTCTTATGTCAGGAACATTGAAAAGGGCACACAAATGTGGCACCATGTTGATTATCCATATTATAAATTTGAAATTAAGGTATATTTGATGGATGCAACATGGCTGCCTGAAATTGTTCCCTGGCTACTTCCTAGAATGCCTTTGGTGGGGATTAGTTTCTATTGAGAGACATGTATTTGAGAAAGACCCATTGTCTCATGCTGTTCAATGCTCAAATCATAATCAATATGTCCTGTAGGATTCGTAAAAGGAAAGAACTACCCTCGCACACCCTGGCCATCCAGACAAACGCAAATCCCAGGTGCTCGGTGATAGAGGAACTTGGCAGCCTCAAAAGTAACGTGGAAACAGAACACACCGGCACAACATGGGTACTACTAGCAGGTATAACCTTGCTCGTTTGTTGCGGATGCAACGTTTCGGATGTGAGAAAGGGGTCATGCCCCGAAACGTTGCATCCGCAATAAACGAGCAAGGTTTTACCTGCTAGTAGTACCCATGTTGTGCCTGTAGGATTCGTAGACATGGAGTTCCTGGAAGTGGGAGATCCATTATTTGATCTGTGGGCTAATGGCACTCAAGAAATAGTCTCTTAATATGATTTTCCCCACGGGAATTTAATCACCAGTGGGAAAACATACCACATAGTATCTCAAAGTTGGCTCACAAGGCAACTTCAGGCTACTAAATGAAGCACAGTTAATGCATTTTTTCCCAAGGGCGATTAACATTAATATCTGTAGGAAGCATTTTCAGGTGGAACCTGCTCTACCATGGGTGACTAATCTCTTCTTGTGTCATAGTACTAATAGGTAAGATCAAAGTCATGTTGTTAATTATGCCTGCAAGTGTTGTGTCCATTGTCTGCTAGAATATGCCGTAAGGTGGAGCTGCAAGTTTCCAAAGATCTCTGGTACCTACAGAGATAAAAAAAAAAAAAGGAAGAACCAACCTGTGGCAGACTGGGAAATGATGAGGGCAAGCTCTGTCTCTCTGAGCCCAGTTGCAGGGCTGGAGGCTAAGGAAGACTCTGAAAACTCCATGAATTGGGATACCTCCTTCTGGGACTTGTTTTGCCTATGGTGTCTATATCCCTATAGATTATTATTTGTATTAAACTGGTCTTCCTTTTGAATATGACATTGCATTATGCATAATGTACTGGCTTCTGCTCCTTGGAGTATTGCTAATCTGGACATTGAACTAAGGGAAATAAAAGATACACTGGTTAAAAAAAGTACTATACATTGGTGATGTTATGTGCAGTTTTGTTGTTCCCTTGTGTTTTCTATTAAAGGGGTGGTTCACCTTTCAGTTAAGTTGTATGTATGTTATAGAAGGGCTAATTCTAAGCAACTTTTCAATTGGTCGACATTGTTTATTCTCTATAGTTTTTTTAAATTATTTGTCTTGTTCTTTTGACTCTTTCCAGCTTTCAAATGGGGGTCACTGACCCCATCTAAAAATCAACTGCTCTGTGAGGTTACAAGTGTATTGTTATTGATACTTTTTATTACGCATCTTTCTATTCAGGTCCTCTCCTATTCATATTCCAGCCTCTTATTCGAATAAAATGCATGGCTGCAAGGGTAATTTGGACCCTATTAGATTGCATTTAATAAAAAAGGAAAACCAATTGCAAATTGTCTTGTACTATCACTCTCTACATCATACATAGGGGCTGATTCACTAACTTCGAGTGAAGGATTCGAAGTTAAAAAACTTCGAAGTTTTTTTTGGGCTACTTCGACCATCGAATGGGCTACTTCGACCTTCGACTACGACTATCGAAGGATTCGAACTTAAAATCGTTCGACTATTCGACCATTCGATAGTCGAAGTACTGTCTCTTTAAAAAAAACTTCGACCCCCTAGTTCGCCATCTAAAAGCTACCGAAGTCAATGTTAGCCTATAGTGAAGGTCCCCATAGGCTTGGCTAACTTTTTTTGATCGAAGGATATTCCTTCGATCATTGGATTTAAATCCTTCGAATCGTTCGATTCGAAGGATTTAATCGTTCGATCGAAGGAATTATCCTTCGATCGAACTATCTGCACTAAATCCTTCGACTTCGATATTCGAAGTCGAAGGATTTTAATTCCTAGTCGAATATCGAGGGTTAATTAACCCTCGATATTCGACCCTTAGTGAATCGGCCCCTAAAAGTTAACTGGTGAAAATAAAAATCACCATAAAAGGTGAAAAAACCCTTTTATAAAAATAGTTGTTCTTCATATTTTCCATGTCTGGTCATTGCCTAAATATTTTTATGAAAGTATGTTCCTTTGTTCAAATATTATGATTTCTTAATTTGTTAAAAAAAATAATACTTATTATTGTTCTCTGCATGTTGCTGCAATGCAGTGTGTGTTCCAAGTACAATATGTACTGTATCAGGAACTTGGAATAATGCTTACATGAGCACCACAGAACCTCTGTAGGAAAAGAAAATAATAAGTTACAGAAACAGATAAAGTATTTTATATATTGGCACAAGTACAAACTCAAGCTTTGGTAGTTCTAAAAGAACTTTTGAACACATGAATATATAGAAGAGTATTAAGGAAGCAAGGAAAAATTCACCCCAAATACCACACCACAGTGCCTAAGCTTACCGTGTACAATTTGAGGGCATGAATTATTAGTTCCGGCCTCAAAGATAAGTGGGAGCTACCCTGTGTCTAGCATAGTCATTCTACATGTGACGGAATAAAATCTGTTTATGACCACTATTTTATCATAGCATCGCAAATGTCAGTTAGCCTTTACAGAAATCATTCATCTGTGCTTTTTCTCATTTCAGGCCATTTGCTGTTGATCATCGCCCCTCACATTTTTAGGATCTCAAGAGAAGGAAGAATATGGAAGCAAATTCAACATCTTTGAACAACTCTAATGGGACAGTCCCGCTGAAAGCTCTCAGTCTGTGGGAGGTTATCACCATTGCTACAGTTAGTGCCATCGTTAGCTTGATCACCATTGTTGGAAACATCCTTGTTATGGTTTCATTTAAAGTCAACAGTCAGCTAAAGACAGTGAATAATTATTATCTCTTGAGCTTAGCTTGTGCTGACCTCATCATTGGGATCTTCTCTATGAATCTCTACACCTCCTATATTCTGATAGGGCATTGGTCCCTAGGCAGCCTTGCTTGTGATTTATGGCTTGCTTTGGATTATGTGGCCAGCAATGCATCTGTAATGAATCTTTTAGTAATTAGCTTTGATAGGTACTTCTCTATTACAAGACCTTTAACCTACAGAGCAAAACGCACACCTAAGAGGGCTGGGTTCATGATTGGTTTGGCCTGGTTTATTTCTTTCATCTTGTGGGCTCCAGCTATCCTATGCTGGCAATACTTTGTAGGAGAACGCACAGTACCCCCAGAGGAATGTCAAATCCAGTTCCTTTATGAACCGATAATTACCTTTGGAACTGCCATTGCTGCCTTCTACCTTCCTGTTTCTGTTATGACTATACTTTACTGTCGTATCTATAAGGAAACAGAAAAGCGCACCAAAGATTTGGCTGAGCTGCAAGGCTCTGAATCTGTTGCTGACTTTGAAATGATGAGACCACAAGGAGCTCTTCTCAAGTCATGTTTCAGTTGCAAGCAGCAAACACGCACCAAAAGGGAGAGGTGCCAGGCATCATGGTCCTCTTCCAGTCGCAGCACCACTACTACTCTTAAAATAGCCCAGAGCCCTAATACTTGTAATGAGTGGATTAAAGAAGATCAGTTGACCACATGCAGTAGCTACCCGTCCTCGGATGATGAGGACAAGCAAACCAAGGAAGCTGTTTTCCAAGGTGCCTATGAGAACCAAGCTGAAGCTCAGAAGGAGGAAGAGACCAAGCAGATACTTACAAAAGAGCAGCCAGGGCTGAGTAATTATGAAAGTGAGCGGTTCTTTTTAACACCCGGCAAAGGTCACTCACAGAAAAGTCAAAAGTGTGTCTCTTATAAGTTCAGGATTGTGGTTAATGATGATGGCTCCCAGGAGGTCAATAACGGCTGCCGGAAAGTAAAAATCACTCCATGTTCCTCCATGTCCAAAGGTCACTCACTGCGAAGCATGGACCCCAACCTCAACCATCAGATCACCAAGCGCAAGAGGATGGTTTTAATCAAGGAGCGCAAAGCAGCGCAGACACTAAGTGCCATTTTATTAGCATTTATCATTACCTGGACTCCTTATAACATCATGGTTCTGGTTTCTACCTTCTGTTCTGACTGTATCCCCTCATCTCTGTGGCATCTAGGCTACTGGTTGTGCTATGTCAACAGCACAGTGAACCCTATCTGTTATGCTTTGTGCAACAAAACCTTTAGGAAAACTTTTAAAATGCTGCTTCTCTGCCAGTGGAGGAAAAAAAATGTAGAGGAAAAATTATACTGGTATGGGCAGCATCCGCCCTGTCACAACAAGTTGCCCTGAGGATGGTGGAACTCTTCGTAGCAAAGATGATCACAGTCCTCACATTGTGTTGGCATGGGGATTTTAATCCAGCTCAGTGTGAATATCTTTTTAAAGCTGTACTGTGGAGTGTCAGTCTCAATCTTTATCTGTGTTTGGGTCCATCTGTACAAGATCATGAAGGGTGGTAATCTCTCAGATGTGGAACGTTGCCCACCAAAACTATTAGCTATATTAATGTTGCAAACAGGATAACTGATGCTTAGTAACAGTGCCCTCATTTTGCAACCAGACGATGCTGCATGCTGAAAGTTCTAAGTGTTTTTCCAGAGAGCAGGGATCTGGAAAAGTACACACCATGACCAGAACTGAACTTTTCAGAAATAAAGTTCCAGCCTTTCTTTTTATAGTTAGAAAGCTTATAAATTGTTACCACGTTACTGTGCAGACAATTGGGATTAGTCCTCGTGAGTGCTATACATGATATGCTGCTTTTGGTATGATAAATTCGTAATATTTGATGTTGTGCATAACTCTCTTCAGAAATAAACTCCAAGTGGTGATCAGGAGAAAAAGTTTAAATGTAATGTGAAGTAGGCTGTACGTAATGAAGATGTTCTAGTGAAAAAAAAAAACCCAGAAACATTACCATTTTCTTGTACAGTGGGAAGTGATACGCTTGTAACTGTCCAGTGAAACTTTCATGTGAAATCGTTTTGCTGATCTCCGTGTTTAATTGTCCAGCCCTTTACTTTCTCTGGGCCATGAAGAGATCATGATCGCTTAGAGGATGTCCAAGTAATTATAACTTGCCAACATGAAGGTCAGGGAACAATTCAGAATTAATAATTTACAGTTCTGTTTCTGACATATACATATCTAACAGATAAAGAGACATTTAAAATTCTAAAAAATATGGACAGGGACAGAAAGCAAGTTGTCAACATTCCTAACTGGAAAACTGAACATTTTAGGCCAAAAGTGACCTTTTAACAGATGGAAAATCATTTTAATGTTTTAAAACAGAAGTGAAAAAGTAAATCTTCATTCATTCAAAAATTGTGGGGGGAAACATAAGTATCCAAGGTTTAGACAGTCAGTTACCGAAATATTATTTCAAATGGGTTATGATTTCTCTTCTATGAATTTATACATTTATTGGAAGGTCATAGTAGTTTACCATCTGGGGATATTCGTTGTTAAAGCAATTGTTGAAGCAGTAGATGATCTGTTCAACCTTTTTCACGTTTACTCACCAGGGGGAAAAAAAAATTGTTCTTTTTTTGTCCAAATCTTGTTGAAAATTGTTTTCTTGTGTTAAATTGCCTGCGACAAAAAATTTAAATACAACATATGTGTCCATTGTGAGAATTCATCAAGTGCACGTTGAGATTTTTTTCCCCCTTTTCCTTTGTGATGACAAAACCAGAGGTGAAATGGGAAAGCTGATTTAATAGAGAGGGCAAACGTAATAGCAAAAAATAGTTTGCCTCGATTTTATATATGTTAAAAATGTGGCCTCTGGAAAAAAAAATACTCGTAATGGAATTTAGGGGAATGAAAAAACTTGACCTTTTAGACCTTTTTTCGGCTTGACATTAAACATGGGTCTAACCCTTAAGCAGAACGTGGGAGTATTTTTGTTCCTTTTAAACCAGCCCCATTGGATTTTCACACTGGTCGTCCAATCAAGATAAATCCTACTTATGTCTACAGTTCCTTTGGAGAAAGTATTTGTTCTGAAGGCATTTCAGAAGATTTAGCCAACAACTCATTAAACCATTTAATCTAGGCAATTTAATGCAAGACGACCAGGCATCTGCCATGTTTGTTTCGTAATTCAAGTAACAAGGAAACAATTTTTTTATTAGATAAACAAAGTGTCATCAAAGGAAAGATGTTGTTTTGAGAATAGGTTGTGTTGCCTCTTGAATTGGGCCATGTTGTGAATCCTTTCCAAAAATTAAGCACCTGCTGTTTTTAGGAGATTCTGGCACTAATGTTTTAATAAAGATTATAAAATTCAGCAAAAAAGTTTCTTATAGAAAAACAGCATTGCTTTAACGTCTCAGTTTTTTTGCAATTTTTTTTTATTTCCCAGATATGAATTATTTCATTGTAAGGGCTCTTATATTCTTCAGCAGCAAAGTCCAACTATACAAAAGAGAAAGTACAAACAGGGCTCTACAATAAGAGACTAAGGGACTGGAATTGACCCTCTATCAGATGCTTGTCTTAAGGTGGCCATACACGATAAGATCACTCATTTGGTGATGTTGTCAAACCAGTGGATCTTTCCCCGATATGTCCACTAACAGCAGGGCAATTTGGGATTAATCCGAATGTTCGGTTCTAGGGCCGGACAATTGTATTACAGTGAAGAGAATGGGTGCCGACGGGCAGGGCAGCCATCAGGGGGGACAGGGGGGAGAGTTGTAGGGGGCCCCGAGGGTAAGGGGGGCCCTGGCCACGCCACACTTACTTGATTAGCCGGGCCCCCCATCTTTCTGAGAGCTGCTTACTTCGGGAAGGCATGGACGTTTAAGGGACCCTGTCCACCGATTTTCTTATAATGTGGGGGGGCGGGGCCCTGGCCACCAATTTTTTTTTCTCATGTGGGTCCTAGCCACCAATATTTTTTAATGGGGGGCACTGGCCACAAATTTTTTTTATGGGGGCCCTGACCACCAATATCTTTTTCATTTTTTATTAACATGTGGGAACCCTAGCCACCAATATTTTTTTACTGTGTGGTGGGGAGGGCGGACCTGTAGGTGGGGCTTGCGGTGGGCGCAGCCCAGGAAATGTTGTCGTACGGGGCCCTGCGATTTCTGATGGCGGTCCTGCCGACGGGTCATAGTACTGCTTTAAGTAGCCGATCGAAGGAAAAATCAAACCTGCCCATTCAATATCAAGCCAACTTTTGGCCTGATATCGATCGGGGGGATCACTTGGAAGCACACACACAGGCAGATCAGCTGCTAAATTGGTCTAAAGGGGACCCTTTCCAAATCTTATTTTATCACATTAGTCAAACAAAATGAACTTTAATTACACTATATAAATTATTTGAATTTTGTTTCCTTCAGTCTGGGGAATTCATAATTCTAGCAAGCAGGCAGGAGCCATTTTGTGGACACTGTTATTAAGACAAGCCTTGCATCATCTCAGAATCTTGTTTGTGCACCAGAATGGGAGACCTGATGTCCATCCCCATGTACTGGCTACACAATTAAATGGTGAAGAGAATGGGGGAATGTGGGGAGAGCTGTGACATCTAGGAAGTGCTGAATGTTAAGTGAAAGTAATTGTCTGCCCCATCTCTGCCTAAGGACCTGATAGGGAACCAAAGACTGTCTTTGCTTGTGTGACTACAGGGCTGTGATTGGCTGTCCCCCTCCTCCTGTGCATCCGGCTGGGGCCGTTAGGACACGCCCACCCCTAATTTGAAACAGGGACAAGGACCAGTGATCATCTATAGGGAGCTCTAATAAGGGGGCTTTTTTTAAAAGATAATAATAATTTTTAGCACCATGTAAAAGCAACACCATATACAGTATTGCTCATAATTGCCTGCAAAATTAGGTTTTTTTTAATGTATCCAATATGTCTCCTTTAAGACTAACCAGATTTCTCAATTTAATATAATTTTACTTAAAATTGTTATATTCTCGATAAACAGCCCACTATAAGGAAAGGTCAGAGTATACTGCAATCTTTGCCTGTTTATGCATTTTATATTGCGCTTGCTCATGCAACTTTGTTTTTAGCACTTGCATTAGTGTGGTTTAAAGGAGCCTTGGCCCTGCCAACTGTCCATTTGTAGCTGTAAACTCCATCTCACAGCCAGTGGCTGTTGGCAGTCATAGCTTAATAGCTTAACAACTTGAGTTTAGCAAGTAAAACTAAGGGGCAAATTTACTATAAGGCGAAAATTAGCCAGCATGACGTAATTTCGGAACTTCGCCAATTTACTAATGGTCGCTAGCGAAGGAAATAGACTCTAGCGGTACTTCACTCCCTGGCAAATTTGCACTCTGGCGAATGGACGTAACTACGCAAATTCACTAAGGTGCAGATTTTGCTGGACGTTACCTCTTGCACCAGACTTGCCTTCACCACCTCAGACCAGACGAAGTGCAATTGAGTAGATAGGAGTTCCTAAAAAAATAGTTGAACATTTTTCTAAGTCCCAAAAAACACTGGTGAATTTTCCTTTTTCAGGGTGATAGGCTGAAAAAGAGCGTAAATTTTTATGGGGGTAACTGCCTTCCCCCCTACATTTACTAACACATGGCACATAAACTATACACTGGGCTCATGTGTAGGGCAATATAACAACGTTATTTTATTAAGGTTTCCTGGGCTTGTGTAGTGTAATGTATTTGCTATAACATATACGTCCATTTAACTTTAACTTCCCACCGTATGCAAAAATTAGGCAACGCTAGTGCAACTTTGCCAGCGTTCGGCGCCCTGGACGCAACTTCAGATTTTAGTGAATTAGCGTTGTCCTGGCGAATCTACGTCTGGGGAAGTGTTGCGCTGTGAGCTAAGCTGTCGTTGGCGAATTTTCGGAGGTTAGTGAATTTGCCCCTAAGTCTCAATTTAGTGACTTTGGTGAAGCAACCATTTTAACTGTAATTTTAAGGGTGTTTCTAGAATGTTGTTCTGCATAATTATCAGCTCACACTGACTCTCCTGTGGTTACTTTCTATGTTGTGCCCTGTTTTTTTTGCTGCTGTAGCTAATTTGGTGTATAAGAAGCGTCACAGAGCAGTGAACTGTTCAGACTGACAAACTGTGCGTAGGCATCACAGCATATTCTATAACTGACTATATTTGTAAGACATTCATATGGCAGGATTAGGGTTTCTTTCTGCACTAAAAAGTGATATGAACCCCTATAGCTTAATGGAAGCACAAATAAACCCTTGGGTTATACAATTAGGGGCATATTTATTATGCTCTGTAAACTGAAATTTGCCAGAAAAACTGTGTAAAATAAACAGTACATTTATCAAAGTGTGTGTAATTTTATGCTATGTGAACACCAGATTTATCACCAGATTTTACATTTACTTCCGGCGGAAGTCACTCTAAGAAAAAAAATCATTTTTTTTTTTTTACGTTGTTTTTTTACACAGTGATGCCTGGCGATGCGAGGTATATTATCCTGCTGTTTTTTTACGCAGCATACTAAATATGTAGTATTTGTTCTAAGCTCACCACATGTCTGAAGCTTTCTGCTCTGTAGCGTTACAGGGGTGGGACTTCCTCTGCTGGACAGGAAGTGAGTATTGACAGATGTGCCTGGCAGTGACAGCTGACAGATTGCTGCCCGGGCAACACAGGAAGTCCCACCACAATCACACAAAAAAATGCTATAATGAGCATAAACAGCTTTTTTTTTTTTTTTTTTTTAAAAAAAATTGCAATCCAATGGTATTTTTATATCAGGGTTCCAAATACTACCATTAGCTTAGAAGCCCTAGAATCCCTTTCATTGCTTTCAATACGACACACAGCATGTATCACACGTAGCTTTTACACCAGGGATGTTCATCCTACAGTAGCCTTGGAAGGTGATTGGGAGTGGTAGCGCAACAACAAATGGAGAATAACCCATTAACTATTGCTGTTTCAGTTCAGCTACAAGTGAAGGACTACAATTAGGACATCCCGGTGTTATACACAGTAAATTGACAATAGAGTCACATTATGTTATGTTTTTTTGTAAAATATATATATTTGTATGTTCACTTTCTATTTTCGCTGCAGCAGCAGCAACAGTTTTGCAGCCAATGTGCTTTCATCAAATATGTTTCTTGTCCTTCAAGGATAGAAATAAATATCAATAAAATAAATGATGTTGAACTGCTAAGGTTTTCCTTTGTACCTGATGCTGATTATTTGTTACAATGATCTGCTTCTTTTCATTTCTTCCCTTCTGCCATAACAACTACTGTTCAAGGAGCCACTTCAGGATCCTCACCCTGTGACATTCCTTTCAGATGCAACCACCTGAATTTCTCCTGCAGTCTTTCATTTTCTACAGATGCCTCTGGACCGGCAGTTGACCGATCAATCCTAGGCGACAAGTACCAGCAAATAAACCGAGTGCTTCTTTTCAAAATTACTTTTTTTTTGTACAAGAAATGTTTGCCTCCTATAGGTATGCAGAGCTATGCATTTAACCCTAGCACTTAAAGGGAAACTAGACCCACCAATTCATCAGCGCTTTCCAGACCTGGCTTGTCATTTTCATAATTACTTGTTTTTTTAGCAGTTTTACACTGCTAATACCATGAATTTGTAATAAGAGCCCCCCCTACCATTCTAATCAGCCAGCTAGCCTGCTAGAAGCTTAAAGGATACTGTCATGGGAAAACATTGGTTTTTTTTTTAAACGCATCAGTTAATAGTGCTGTTCCAACAGAATTCTGCACTGAAATCCATTTTTCAAAAGAGCAAACAGATTTTGTTATATTCAATTTTGAATTCTGACATGGGGCTAGACATATTGTCAGTTTCCCAGCTGCCCCCAGTCATGTGATAAACTTAAGTCACTCTTTACTGCTGTACTGCAAGTCACCCCCTCCCTCCCCCCAAGCAGCCTAACAACAGAACAATGGGAAGGTAACGGGATAGCAGCTCCATAACACAAGATAACAGCTGCCTGGTAGATCTAAAAACAACACCCCAATAGTAAAAGCCAAGTCCCACTGAGACGGATTCAGTTACATTAAGTAGGAAAAATTACAGCCTGCCAGAAAGTAGTTCCATCCTAAAGTGCAGGCACAAGTCACATGACTGGGGCAGCTGGGAAACTGACAATATGTCTAGCCCCATGTCAGATTTCAAAATTGAATTTAAAATATAATCTGTTTGCTCTTTTGAGAAATGGATTTCAGTGCAGAATTCTGCTGGAGCAGCACTATTAACTGATGCGTTTTGGAAAAAACATGTTTTCCCATGACAGTATCCCTTTAAGTTACTGGTGCAGAAGGCCCTACAGACACGTCTCTGCTCAGTTACATCGCTCATTATGGCATGAGGGTTGGAACTGATTAGAGAAGAATCAGAAGATGCCTCCTGCATCAATAACTGGCATTCTGGTAATCTTGAGATTCCAAGGTAATTTCAGGGCTTAATTGTGCCTCTGCAACACCAGAGCTCACATGGAGTACCAATGCATCACATGGAGTACCAATGCATCAAAGCAGGATCACCCAGGAAGTCAAGAATCCATGAAAGTTATAAGTAGCACATGTATGTGCAAGTACCTTTATAAATCAATTATGTTTGTGGGTGCAGTTATTAAATATGCCTTGATATACATAATGCTTATTTCCCAAATATATTTCCACTAAAAAGTATAATACCATTATAACCCATAAATCTCACCCGGTATCCTAGCACAACTTAATTTCCACGCACATTAAAAGATGTCAGCAGGAAGCACTTTTCGTTCTAATTATCTATTGACTTGTTTCTGATCTATGACAGGACTGCTAATGCTTACACCAATCATATTTATGGTGCAGCGGTGCTTGCTTGCTCAATTACTGGTCATTTATTGCCCCCTAGTGGTGCACTGAAACATTTTCCCCTGAAAATATGAATTGATGGAAAATTCCACTAACATGTTAGTGACCAGCATAAAAATCCAGCTCCTGAATACAAAATTTAGAATTTTCCTATATTAAGTTTTCAATTGACAAGAAGCTTTTTTTAATTATAGCTAATGAACCACATTTATATTTTTATAAACCTGAGAGCAAGCATTGCTTTTCAACTAACATCAATACAAACATTTGCTATTGGGAGATGATGCTTCCCCTATTGTTTATTATCTATAACAGCGCTCCGAAGGGATTTATTTATGAAAGAACATTTCCCCAGAACTCCTGCATAATTGCTGGCACATAAGATAACATAAAAATCATACAGTAAAACTCCAGTAGGAGACGCCACAATACAGTGCCGTCAGAGGGTTTTAACAGCAGATGTGATGAATGGTTAATTCGAATTCTTCTCTGCTGTGCTGCTTTGGAATAAAAGCAGAAATTATGCACTTGCAGTTAGGCCAATAGAAAAGGGTTTTTTTTCTGAATCATCCTTTTTATCCATAGGAAGGGGCATGGAACAGAGGGACATAATAGAACATGGCCAAAAATCACCTGGATTTAGTTCCAAGGCGATTGCTGTTCCTCTGGGTTTGACTAATACAATATAACAATGACTACACTCTACAGGAAACACATTACCCCGAAAGCTCCGAATTACAGTCTCCATTTTCAAATTTTTTAAAAATTATTTCATTTATCCTTGTAATAATAAAAGTGCCTTGTACTTTATCCAAACTAAGGTATAATAACAAGTTTATTTGATGTTTAAATTAATTTTTTGTAGACTTAAGGAATGAAGATCCAAATTACAGAAAGAGCCCTTATTTGGAAATCCAAAGGTCCTGAGTAGCGATGGGCAAATCTGTCCTGTTTCGCTTTGCCGAAAAATTCACGAAACAGCGAAAAATTTGCGAAACACATTGAACTTAATGGGCGTCAATATAATTTTGACGTGCGTCAATTTTTACGCATGTGACAATTCTTATACGTGAGACAATTGAAAACAATGTGCGTCAAAACAATATTTATGTGTGTGCCAATTTTTACACTTGCGACTCTTTTGTCCAACTGCATTTAAGTCAATGGGCATCAAAATTATTTTGACGGGCGACAGTTGCAGCAAATTTTTTCACTGGCGAATTTTTGCAGCGAAGAAATTTTCAGGTGGCGAAATGCGGAAATTCGTCGTGAATCCATGCCTGGCGAATAAATTCACCCATCACTAGTCCTGAGCATTGTGGATAACAGGTCCCATACCTGTATAATGGTGTTATGATATCTGTATCTTACGTATAATGACTGTATATAAGCATTCTCCATGAACTACATTACTCTGAAAAAGCAGAAATACTTGGAATAGAGAAATCTCTGCAGGCCCAAAGCAGGGTTTTCCTTTACATATTTTTTTAAATTCAGGCAAGTTTATTAAATGAAAACAGAAGTGTCAGCACATATTTCCTTTACATATTTAACAGGAATCTACCAGGGAAAATACCTGATGTGGATCTGCAGAGATCCCGATACTGGGTGTGACAACTTAAAAATAAACTACAGGGATGCATTATCTGGAAACCATTATCCAGAGAGCTCAGCCCATCTTCCATAGACTCTAATGAATTTAATCATTTTAATTTTTCTCTATAATAAAGCAGTACCTCCTATCTGATCCCATCTAAGATATAATTAATCCTTATTATAGGCAAAACAATCCTATTGGGTTTAATCAATGCTTAAATTATTTTTTAGTAGACATTTGGGGGCAAATTTACCTAGGGTCGAATATCGAGGGTTAAATAACCCTCGATACTCGACTGCCGAATTGAAATCCTTCGACTTCGAATATCGAAGGATTTAGCGCAATTAGTTCGATCAAACTATCGAAGGAATAATCGTTCTAACGATTCGAAGGATTTTAATCCATCGATCGAAGGATTATGGTTCGATCAGAAAATTGTAAGGAAGCCTATGGGGACCTTCCCCATAGGCTAACATTGGCCTCGGTAGGTTTTAGGTGGCGAACTAGGGGGTCGAAGTTTTTTTTAAAGAGACAGTACTTCGACTATCGAATGGTTGAACGATTTTTAGTTCGAATCGTTCGATTCGAAGTCGAAGGTCGAAGTATCCCATTCAATGGTCGAAGTAGCCAAAAAAAACATTCGAAATTCGAACTATTTTTCTTCTATTCCTTCACTCGAACTAAGTAAATAGGCCCCTAGGTATGAGGATCCAAATTAAGGAAAAAACCTCTATCTGGAAAACCCTAGGTGCCAAGCAGTCAGGATAACAGACCCTATACCTGTATTTAGTGGCCACATAATAAAGGACCGGCATGTATTCAGAATATAGAAATTGCATATTTTGTAGATTGTTGAAAATAAGATACAAAAGTAAAGGAATTATCCCATGCCCTTTATCCAAAACCATCAGGGTCAATAATAAACATTAATAACAGAAGTGCAGTATCCCTAGGATCTTCATAGCTCAGCCTTTCAATAACCAATTCTATGACAGGCGGATACTTTAGTGCTCATGGGAGTCTTCAGTCAGGGTCATAGGATTTTATTAATTATTCTATGGGGCAGATTTTTTTTAAAGGGAGAAGTGACTAACGTTAGCGAAAATTCACCAGCGTGATCTCATTTTGTTACTTCGCCGATTTAATAACGGGCGCAGACGTAACTTTGCTAGCGAAGGAGATAGATTGTAGCGGTAATTTGCTCCCTAAGCCTGGTGAATTTTCGCTCTGGCAAATGGACATAACTGGGCAAATTCACTAAGATGCGGATTTTACTGAACGTTGCCTCTTGCACCAGACTTGAGTTCGCCACCTAAGTCTAGGCGAAGTGCAATAGATTAGATAGGACTTCCCTAAAAAAAAGCTGAAAATTTTCCCAAAAAACTATGGTGACTTTTCATTTTTCAGGGTGATCGGCTGCAAAAGATTTTAAATTTTTTCTGGGGTAAACGGCTTCCCCCTACGTTTCCTAACATATGGCACATAAACTATACACTGGGCTCATGTGTAGGGCAATATAAAACCTCTATTTCATTTTATTAAGGTTTCCCAGGCTTGTGTAGTGTAATGTATTGGCTGCAACATATACGTCCATTCAACTTTAACTTTCCACCGTATGCAAATTAGGCAACACTAGCACAACTTCACTTCGCTTACTGCAGTAACGCAAGCGCTATTTCGCCAGCTTTCGGTGCCCTGGATGCAACTTCGGATTTTAGTGAATTAGCGCTGTCCTGGCGAATCTACGCCTGTCGAAGTGTTGCAATGTGAGCGAAGCCGTCGCTGACAAATTTCTGGAGGTTAGTCAATTTGCCCCTATGTATAATGATTACCAGTAAGAATGAGATATGGCTATCCATATATGCCATATATATATTTTGAATAGTGATGAGTGAATTTTTTCACCAGCCATGGATTCACAGTGAAATTCCGCTTTTTCGCCATTTATGAATTATTTTGCTAAACTGCAGCAAAAATCTCCTGCTGAAAAATCTGTCAAGACAAAATAGTCATCAGAAGAAGAAACTGGCCATTGACTTTAATGCATTTGGACATAAAAGTCGCCATAAGACAAAAAACGCTATTGACTTTGAAGCATTTTGACAGAAAAGTTGCAGACACAAAAAAAGTTTAGTTCCCCCATTCGATGGTCGAAGTAGCCAAAAAAAACATTCGAAATTCGAACTATTTTTCTTCTATTCCTTCACTCGAACTAATTTTTTTCTTCTGGGAACTTTTTTTGGAGAGAGAATAATTGTCGCGCGCGTAAAAAAATTGGCGCACATAGAAAAAAATTTACTTCCATGTGTTTTGTGAATTTTTCGGTGACGCAAAATGGAACAGATTCACTTATTGCTAATTTTGAGCTGTTTTAATTAGGTTTCTAACATGCAGCATTTTCAGCATATGCATGATACCCTTAACATGTGAAAACCTTCACTAACAGTTGGAATCTGCACATACTTTGGGTTCATTTGCTGGATATTTAGCTTGTCCTTGGTTCTGTTACAGAAGAGTTATTACGACACCTTCAAACACTTCTTAAGAGTGCGCAATTAAAATTTGCAATTCACTGTTAAAGTATCCCTTTAACAGTTTAAAGGGATACTGTCATGGGAAAAAATTCAAAATGAATCAGTTAATAGTGCTGCTCCAGCAGAATTCTGCACTGAAATCATTTTCTCAAAAGAGCTAACATATTTTTTTTATATTCAATTTTGAAATCTGACATGGGGCTAGACATATTGTCAATTTCCCAGCTGCCCCAAGTCATGTGACTTGTGCTCTGATAAACTTCAATCACTCTTTACTGCTGTACTGCAAGTTGGAGTGATATCACCCCCCTCCCTTCCCCCCCCAGCAGCCAAACAAAAGAACAATGGGAAGGTAACCAGATAACAGCTCCCTAACACAAGATAACAGCTGCCTGGTAGATCTAAGAACAACACTTAATAGTAAGAACCCATGTCCCACTGAGACACATTCAGTTATATTGAGAAGGAAAAACAGCAGCCTGCCAGAAAGCATTTCTCTCCTAAAGTGCAGGCACAAGTCACATGACCAGGGGCAGCTGGGAAATTGACAATATGTCTAGCCCCATGTCAGATTTCAAAATTGAATATAAAAAAATATGTTTGCTCTTTATAGAAATGGATTTCAGTACAGAATTCTGCTGGAGTAGCACTATTAACTGATCTGTTTTGAAAAAAACATGTTTTCCGATGACAGGATCCCTTTAAGGAACAATATTACATGTGGATTTTTACTCTTACTGGTGCGAATTGTTTTGCTCTTTGCGACTTTTCTTACAATACCCCTCTAGTCTCTTCCTGCTGTTGTCATCTAGCCTCTACCCCATGTTTCCTATTTGTAGCAAACAAGGCAGTAGTGGGTAGATACTCCAAATGTACCTGTGTACTCAATGCCTTTAGGGTTGCACGTGACTTCATTCTCTTTGAGTCTTGTCACCTCCTGTAAGATGCGTCGGAAGATTCTCTGGCATTTCTACCTCCCGGCCAATCTCTTCCCGGCTGAGGGGGCAGGCACGTCCAGCGATGACGTCACACGTATTAAAGAGACGCTGGTGCTGGTTCGGCACAGAATGCCTTTTAAAAGGCATATTCATCATTTTGACAGTGCCCAAGCTGGCTTCTGTTTAAAGATCCTGCCGAAGTGTTTCTACTGATTTGAATATCCTGATTCTTGACTTTTCCCTGTTATTGACTCCGATTCAAGCCGCCTGCCTTGATCCTTTTGCCTGTTCTTCAACTACGTTTTGCTCAGTTCTTGCCGGTACCCCGCTTACGGACTTCTTACTAGTATACGCACTTATTTCTTGTTGGTTTCGGTAGCAGAAAGTCTGGGGCCCCAAAAGGGCATCTGTGAACACCAGAATCCACCAGGATTCCCTGTGCATGTGAGTGTACCCAACACTGTTCAAGGTTCCAGATAACGTGAATGTTACACCTCCATTGCCAGTTCAGCACTTATTTTATGCTATGTGAATATGTAGATGCACAAAAGTAATATACCTAATAAGGTAGACAAGGACCCCGCAGCTTGCAGTCACCTGTATCACACAAATCATTGGCTTTATATCTAACATAAATAAATCTAATTTACTACTAGAGCAAGTGGACTTGCTGAGTAATTATTGAAGACAGTTCACTAATGGAAGAAGCTGCTCGGATGAGTAGTGAAACATCTTCAATGATTACTCAGCAAGTCCAGTTGCTCTAGATTTATTTCTACTAGACATTCCATGACCTGGATGAATAAAAACCTTCAGAGACTAATTGGCTTTATCTACATTTGTAACAATCAGTCCCTCTGTTGTAGCAAAGCCACTGCCCCATCACCCTGGCAAGGTGAACTATTTTACTTTAGCTATAAAGGAAACCAACTGAGAATGGCTGAAACAAAACTACCACTTGCAAAACTTGTTAATTACTATTTGTCAGGAAAAAAAACATTTTATATTTGAGTGGAAAAATTCAGTAACCCGTGAGAGTCCAGCTGGAAGCTTAAGGGCTATTCCACACGGGGAGATAGCCACGCGTTTGCGGTCGCGGCGACAAAGCCTGGCGAGGCATTTTCAGGCGACTGTTGAAAAGCGCATCGCCTCGTGTGGTTAGCACAGGCGTTTTTACATAGGCGCCCATACAAAACTGTCGCCTGCGCCGGTCGCGGCGACTGGCGCGGCGCTTTGTCGCCGCGACCGCAAACGCGTGGCTATCTCCCCGTGTGGACTAGCCCTAAAGGGGTGGTTCACCTTTAAGATAACTTTTAGTATGTTATCGAATGACTAATTCTATGCAGCTTTGCAATTGGTCTTCATTTTGTTTTATAGTTTATTAATTATTTGCCTTCTTCTGACTCTTTCCAGCTTTCAAATAGGGGTCACTGACCCCATCTAAAAAACAAATGCCCTGTAAGGCTACAAATGTATTGTTATTACTACTTTTTATTACTCATCTTTATATTCAGGGCCACTCTTATTCATATTCCAATGTCTTATTCAAATCAGTGCATGGTTACTAGGTTAATTTGGACCCTTGCAACCAAATTGCTGAAATTGCAAACTGGAGACCTGCTGAATACAAAGTAACTCAAAATACAACTTAACTCAACGGTGAACAACCCCTTTTAAGGTGGATACTCACCCATACCCCTGTATTGTGTATGAAAAGATGTTGCGTATTTCTGAGTGCCATTATAAGCATATGTGCACATATGGGTAGGTATAATTATGCAAGTGGTATCAGGTTCCCTGTATGGTCCCGGATTTTGATATGTAGGGAAACATCCCAGACAGTTGGCCATTTCACTACTGACTGCTTCTGCTAACATGTGTTACATGCTTCCATACTTTGTGTTTCCATATACCTGAATGAATTCAGATCCACTCAAGCCAGACCTAAATCTGATTCTTTTTGTTCTGAAGACCTGATTCTTTTTGGTGGACATTTCAGCACTGACCCATGCACAGTTTGGTTGGACTCATTGAGATCACAATCTGGGGAAAGTCTACAGTGTGCAATTAGGTCTAACCTATATCAATTTCTCTGTGTTCACATTGTGCTTGCGCTGTTTCTGTTTCAGCAAGATATATACAGGTATGGGACCTGTTATCCATAATGCTTGGGACCTGGGATTTTCTGGATACTGGATCTTTCTGTAATTTGGATCTTCACACCTTAAGGGGCCCATTTACTTAGCTCGAGTGAAGGAATAGAAGAAAAAAAACTTCGAATTTCGAATGTTTTTTTCAGCTACCTCGACCATTGAATGGGCTACTTCGACCTTCGAATCGAACTAAAAATTGTACTGTCTCTTTAAGAAAAAAACTTCAACCCCCTAGTTCGCCACCTAAAAGCTACCGAAGTCAATGTTAGCCTATGGGGAAGGTCCCCATACGCTTTCTAAGTATTTTTTGGTCGAACAAAAATCGTTCGATCGATGGATTACAATCCTTCGAATCGAATGAATAGCGATAAATCCTTCGACTTTGATATTCCAAGTCAAAGGATTTAACTTCGACAGTCGAATATCGAGGGTTAATTAACCCTCGATATTCGACCTTAAGTAAATTTGCCCCTAAGTCTACTAGAAAACCATGTAGACATGAAATAAACCCAATAGGCTGGTTTTACTTCCAACAAGGATTAATTATATCTTAGTTTGGATCAATTACAAACTACTGTTTTATTATTACAAAAAAAAAGGAAATCATTTTAAAATTTTGGATTATTTGGATAAAATGGAGTCTATGGGAAAAGGCCTTTCTGTAATTCAGAGCTTTCTGGATGACGTGTTTCCAGGTAACACATCCCATACCTGTTTACATATAACTACATCTATCCATTAGATCCAGCAACAGAATGGGCAGATCATTGGTGGTTTTACTAATCCAGACACTGAACCGATGGTTTAGCAGTTGTCCAAAAAATGGACAGGTCTAACATTTAGCCATTCTGCAGATGATCATAAACACAATGGCATGATTTTGCTCAAATGGATTTAATAACATTCCCGGTCGGAAACTACATCATTCTGTGTACCACTCTAATTGAGAGCAATATCTCGAAAAATGCTGTTTAAAAAAAAAAAGGTTTGAAAAAAACACATTCAGAAAAAACTAGTGTGTGTCTAACATACATATTATATACTGTATGTGTGACTAGAGGGACAGGATCCTTTCTTGCCTTAAGCTTGTTTAAATAGATGTTCTGGTTCTCAAGGTGACTGTTGCTTTTTGCACCAGGATGCATTTTTCACTAATTCTGTTATAGAAGATTTTGAGCTGAAGTTCACTATTCAGTCTGATTAGTATTATAAGGGTTCTAGGATGGAAATACAGGTATGGGACCTGTTATCCAGAATGCTCGGGTTTTCTTTATACCTTAAGACTACTAGAAAATCATTTAAATCATTGAAACATGAAATAATCCCAATAGGCTGATTTTTCCAATGAAGGTTAAAGGGGTGGTTCACCTTTAAGTTAACTTTTAGGGCCCTTACACACGGGCGGTTTTTTTCCGGCCTTCTGGTATTTCGTAATTTTACTGTGTATTTATATATATATATAATCAAAAAAATATAAAACCGCAATCCAAGGTCTTGAAATAGTGAAAACAGTGGAAAGTTTATTTCAATGTTTCGGCACACTGACTCGGGCCGTCTTCAGGAAGTGAAGACTATGCTATAACCAGCACCCAGGCAGTTGCTCGTATTGCGAGTGCACCACTGTAGACTCTCTCTTTCTCTCTCTATATATATATATATATATATATATATATATATATATATATATAAATAAATAAAGTTCAGATTGGACTAGCACTCCACTTGTGTTTAAAATGATTTTATTGAATCATCACTCGTATTTTACGTTAAACACAAGTGGAGTGCTGGTCCAATCTGAACTTTGTATGTCAAACTCTTGACCAAGCACCCACCACTGGACTACGAAAGAGTGTGGGTACTCTCTGAAACAGTATATAAATAAATTTATATAATGGTTTTCCAGATAACAGATCTACCTGTATATGCATATTAGAAGAGAGTTGTACTTCAAAAAACCTAGAAGTTACATAAGTGATACTTTTTATTGGCTGAGTGCGTTAAAAAGTGCAAGCTTTTGAGATTTTAATACATCTCTTCCTCAGGCACAATACATTAAGGATATTAGATTTCGAAACTGAAATGGAGGGCATGAAATATACATACACACAGAGCTAACATACACTGTAATTAACAACAAAATAGTCTGACAAGGATATGCAAAATGAAAATAAGACAAGACTCACACAGACAAGACAAAGAGCCACCGGCTGGGATAAAAGAGATACATAGCATTTTTAATACCCTGTTCAGTTTTGGAAAATGTGACATCCTACTACTCAGCCAATAAAAAGTCTCACTTAAAGTATGCATTTTGTCAACAGATAACATACAAAATGATTCCTTTGGTTTGAAATTCCTTTTGAGCTAACGAAATTCAATTTTGTTTCAGTCAAATTATTATTGTGCTGGCAAGAAAAATGTCTTTTGTTACAAAATACTAGTGAAATAAAATTCATGAATAAGTGAACAGGTAGTCATCACTCTGACCCTTATGCACTGACATTTTATTTCCCCCTGCTTTAAGGGGGTTATTTATCAAAGGTCAAATTTTAGAATTATGTGAGATTTTTAAAACCTCGAATGAACTACAACTCAAATGTTTTCTTATTTAAGAAAAAACGAATGGAAAAAACTTGATTCGGCGTGTTCAGGGTTAACAACAAGAAAACTCGAATTGATCGAGTTTTTGGCATCATAGTCATTCCCAGACCGAGTCGGCAGCTTATTGGCCCGTGTTTTTTTTGGCAAAAAAAACTCGAATCACTTGAATTGAACTTGAACATCATGAAGGCTATTAACATCTTCAAAGGGTTCAAGGGACCTCTGCCATTGATTTCTACATGACATTGGATCAGACCGTAGGCCAAACGGCCTGCATGCAGATGCTGGAAAGGCCGAAGGTCAATCCTGAACCCCCCCCTTTCCCTGGGAAAGCCCGTCGGAGGGACACGGGCCAATAAGCTGCCAACTCGGTCTGTCGCCTTTAGTGTCATAAACCCTCAGATACTAAACTCCTTGGATCAGGGAATGACTATGATGAAAATCTGTGTTCTTTGTTGTGTACTAATAAGCAGTTCTAATAAAGAATAATACAGGTATGGGAAATATCTGAAATGCTTTGGACCTGGCGTTTTTCTGGATAAGGGATCTTTGCATACTTTAGATCACTGACCTTACGTTTCCTAAAATGCTTAAACATAAAATAAACCCAGTAAGAATGCTTTGCCATCAATATGGATTCATGCAGCTTATTTACCACCAAGCACAAGCTACTGTTTTATTATTACAATGAAAAATGAAATAATATTTAAATACGTAATTCTAAGCTTTCTGCATAATGGGTTTTCGGATAAGGGATCCCATACATGTACACCCCTAAATGTGTACCATTGCTTCCTACTCTAAGTGACAAAACCAGGTGACAAAGTACAGTTTCTGTGGACTCTGTTGAACTAAAACCCGGGGTCAGTCACTGATGCGCACTAAGTGATATTCAGCAGTATTTATTAGAGAATGGAATAAATGTTTTGATGTGCATAATATGACGCAACAGTGAAAATCATATTTATCGGATGTATTAACTGGATAAACATTGTACATTGATGCAAGAGGAAATATTCCTTCATCTCATGCAGATGCTGAAAAGGGCAAACCCCCACCCAAAAAAAAACAAAACACTACAGGTTCTCCTTTTAGCTCACAGTGCTGTAGAAAAATGAGTACAAAGCAGCTAATCAGGATAGCCTATCTCTTCCCAAGGCCTATGAGACCATGTGGAAATACTGCGACTCCCTACAAAAAATGTGAAAAATTACAAAAGTTACATTGCTTGTCCTGTATGTAAAAAATGAACTGGCACAGATGTTCTTCATACAGCAAGAGGAATCTAGCAAAAGGTTCTAGAGACAACATGGAAAAGGAATATTGCTGGTGTCTGAATGGCATACGTAACACTAGTGACAGGTAACAGATATGCACTAAGGCTTTTGCTCTTGGAGAGTCCCCATTCACAGTAGCTGGGTAACACTAGTGTTTAGCAGACAATTCAAGAGGTGCATCTTTCTACAGGCTATATTGTCTTGTCCAACAAGATCAGTGGTAAACTGAAATGTTTATATCTGTGTATTTGGGGGAGCAAGGTCTAACGGTTTGTATTGGAAACTTGTGCATACCAGCCAAGAGTAGAGCTGCCAATATACACCAGTACAGTGGAAAGTACTGACGTACAAGTATATCTCAACGGATGAAAATGATTTAGAGAGTGTTTGAGCTTAAAAGAAACCTGAGCTATTGCGGAGTGACAGGTCGGCTGGTTGCACTGGGCACACGCAAATGGTTTTCTAACTTGGGATGAGCAAGAGCAAGCTGTCCATTATTCAGAAACAGGCGCCACTTGTCAGCACCAAAAGACTGATAGGTAATAATGGATATTTTATACACTGTAGTTCCACAGAGAGCATACAAGAGGTATATTCCTCGCGTGCACGCTGCCCATGTTAGTAAGGAACACTTTGACTGTGCGTTTCTGTCCTACTGTGTACATTTTTTTGGCACATTAAACAAGATATACAGTTTATATAACATGAGGGTGGTTTATAAAGGCTGCGCTAGGAATCCACTTTAGGAAAAATGCAGACTTTATTGTTCCTGCTGATCCTTCGCTCAGGTCTGCATTTGGGCTGCTTAGTCTGGATAAGCTCCTCGGGAGTATTTCCCAAAGGAGGCAGCAGGCGTTTCTTGCTGTTCCTTTTATCAGAAAGCCACTGCGGGGGTAACTCAAAAGGGCCAAACCCAAACTGCATGGAGTACTTGTCATTTAGCACCTCGGTCTCCCCCGGCATCACAGGAGCCACTTGCGAGGCAGACTCTGTGCTTTGGGGAACGAATTTCTGCACAAGGGTGTGTTCCATTTCAATGCTGGTACTTGGCAGAGCCTCCTTTAATTTATAGTTTCTAGAGGCTTCCAACTTGATCTCATTCTCATCATCCTCCTCCACAGATTTAAAGATCTGTTGTTGGCCAATGTGGAACATCTCCAAGAGCTGGCTGCCAGACCGCACACTAGGCTCTAAGTTGACTTCTGCAACTGATCCGAGGTTGACCACATTCCTTCGGCTGTATCTGCGGTGCAGCTGTACAATTGTGCCCACTACACACTTTCGGACAGATTTGTTGACAGTTAAGAAAAGCAAAGGGTTGGTGACCAATGAGACTTTGGGTAACCAGATAGCAGTAAGCATGAGAAAATCTGAGATATTTGAGTTAAGCATGGTGCGATATACGACCAAGGTGACATACGGGACACTGCAGATGATAAATATCAGAACCATGGAAAGCAGCATGGCATGGAGTTCAGCCTCCTTTTGGGAAACATATGGTATAGAGATTGTGTTTTGGGGTGTCCTTAGAGCGGCTATGATCACTTTCTTTTTTTGACTTGCGCTCAATGCTCTGCGGATGAGAAGCATGAAAAGGAAAACCACCAGCACCGGTATGAAAACAGTGGTGATGTTATAAACAAGGACATACACCAAATGGCCCAAAGAGTAACCCCATGTTGGGGTGCAGGTGGACATGGCATAAATATCAGTCACATTGGTCACTGCGAATACAGGAACACTGGCAACAACTGCATGTGCCCAGATATAGATCAGCAGGTCTCTGGCTTTGGAGTCAGATATCTTCCTTTCTAATGGATACAACACGGAGTAATACCTGGAAACAAGTAAGAAAGATTCAAAAGAGGAAGCAAAACATACAAAAGAGTTAACAGATCATCAGCATAGGTTGGCCACACAGTCCCATTTTGGTTCTTGAGATACAAGGAGAACAAGTCCCTTGCCTGAGATGATATTTGTCTGGACAATGAATCAGATTTCCTTACTTCAGAGCCAAGTTTGCAGAGATTCTATTAAGGAGAATATGGCAAAACAATTCTGTTTCTAAGAATACTACTTTAGATAATTTTGGATTGTATTTAACAGCTATTATACAGCTATTTGCCAGGTTTAATTAATATATATGTAGTTTTATGGTTTCCAGTTGTTTTTGGTTTATATAGTTTAACTTTGATTTTGTTTTAGAATTACCAAAAGGATGTGGTTTATAGTTTTGAGCTTTGCCCGTGATGTGTTATGTACTTAATTTCTTTCAATCAATATGGAAAATAAATTGGGAACAGTGACACCAAATAATGAAAGCGTTTTAAAGTAATTAACATATAATATACCGTTAGTGTGAACTGGTAAAAGTTGTGTGTTTGCTTCAAAAATAATACTATAGCTTATATAAACAAGCTGCTGTGTAGCCATGGGGTCAGTCAGTCATTAAAGCTGCTAGAAAAAAGGAGAAAAGGCACAGAATATATAGCATATAACAGATAAGCCCAGCCCAACACAGTTTTATCAATTATCATTTTTATCAGTTATCTTCTATATAACCTGTGCCTTTTCTCTTTTTTTTTTCATGTGGTTGCTAGGGTCCAAATTACCCTACTAACCATGCATGTATTTGAACAAGAGATTGGAATATGAATAGGAGAGGACCTGGCTAATAAAAAGTAGCAATAACAATACTGTACATTTGTAGCTTTACAGAGCATTTGATTTCAGATAGGGTCAGCGACCCCCATTTTGAAAGCTGGAAAGAATCAGAGGAGGAAGGCAAATAAAAAAAAAAAAACTATATAAAAAATAAATAATGAAGTCCCATTGAAAAGTTGTTTAATTGGCCATACTATAACATACTAAAAGTGGACTGAAAGGTGAACCACCCCTTTAAGCACAAGTTTTTGTAATTGATTATGCATGTTTAAATTTGTCATAGGGAATGACCAGTGGCTGATAGAACCTAAGCGAAAGGGGATGTATTTACACAGCGTTCTTCTCCAAAGGACATGCAGGACAATTCAGACATCAGGAGATTAAAGGACTGCTGCTGCTGCTGCTTCTTATTCGCTTCACCCACTTTATCCATGTTGGTCCTGGAGACTAATTCACTAGGTTATGGTCTTTAGCAACTTCAAATCACGATGCCAGCAATTAAATGACACAAAAGCTAATGGGTTTGCGTTTTTAACAGTCCCTCTTGATTTCTTATCTGATCACAGTTTATCTGAACGTAATAAGATGTCAGCCTGTGCCTCCCATGGGTATAGTGGTGATGCGTGGGCAGACAACCCCACACTGTCAGTTCCATTCTGATCTAATTCTGAAGACCAATAAATGAAAAGAAGAGTCGGCACGATCTGACTCATTCGTGCTGATGGTCAATTTACAAAATATCTGACCTTGCAGGCTAAAAAATGGATAATAGTAAAAGGAGGACCCATATATGCCTGCTGATACCTGCCATCTGTGTTGCACTGGGTCCCACTGCAAGTAGCTTAAAGGAATTGTTCAGTTTAAAAATAAAAACTAGGTAAATAGGCTATGCAAAATAAAAATGTTTTTAATATAGTTAGCCAAAAATGTGATGTATAAAGGCTGGAGTGACTAGAAGTGTAAAATAATAGCCAGAACTAAGTGTATTAGAAACATTTTTTTATTTTGCACAGCCTACCTATCTATTTACCCAGTTCTTATTTTTACACTTCTGCAATTTTCGTGAGTTTTGGCGCATGCGCAGTTGTCGCAAAACAGAAAATTGCTCCAACTGCGCATGCGCCGATCTCATTCCGAAGACTACTGAAGAGAAGAATATGCCGCCCGTGAACTCCGCAGGACAGAATCTGCACGGAGGGGTAAGTTAAGAGTTATATAGCATTTGTAGCTAGGCTGGGGGGAGAAGGGAGGGGGGTTTATGTAGGGTAGGGGGTTTTTTTTATTAAGGGTTTGTTTCTCCTTTAAGTAAATATTGCCCTTTTACATCCTTGCCTTGAACCACCATTTCATGATGGTCTGTGTGCTGCCTCAGAGATCAGCTGACCAGAAATACTATAACTCTAACTGTAACAGGAAGAAGTGTTGAAGCAAAAGACAGGCTCATGTCACCTAACCTGTATGGTATGTTTTTGTGCACCGTGAATCCTACAATCCAAAAAAATGGCAATTTTCTATTAAGGATTACCCAATGGCACATACTACTAAAAAAGTATATTTTGAAAATGGTTTAGTTACATGAAGCAGGATTTTACACATGAGCTGTTTTATGCAATATCTTTTTATAGAGCCTTACATTGTTCAGGGGATGTAGTTTTCCTTTAACATCTTTCCCCAGTGAAAAAGGGACTTTAAAACAGGAACTACCGATTACTCTCAAATAATATTTATAATATATTGTTAGAACACAAGAAGTCAAGTCAACTTGGAATCCCCAGAAATGGTTTTATGACCTCTCTGGCCTTTGCATCTTGGGAGGTGGGAATGTGTGTGTGTTCATCACCCTGTAATTCTTTAGTGTGGCACAATTTGCTGATAAATCGGTATGAAATGTAGGTAAAGCATTTGCTCTTGAGAGAAGGCTGATCTTACCTATCCAAAGCAATAGCAGCAAAGCTGAGAATAGTCACTGAGCAGAAGACTTTGTGCAAGAACTTGATGATCTTACAGAAGAGCAGGGTATAAATCCACCAACAGCAGTGTGGGCTGGCACTGAGCACAATGTCAAAAGGCACACACACTAGGCTGGCACAGATCCCGGAACAGGCAAGATTTTTCATTAATCTGTTGGTAACAGACTTCATGACAGACGTTTTGCAGGTTGACCACAGGACCATGAAGTTCCCTAAAAATAAAAGCAGGAAACAAAAGATGAGTTTTAGCACATTAAAATATTACACATCGAGGTGCCTGAAGAAATCTCCACTTTAGAACAAATATTATTAGCTCCAAAAGTACTACCTGATCTGCCCAGCAGCATTTTATGCCATACAGAACAGAAACAGCAACCAATTAATGAAGCGAAAAATGTCCTCTTTATTTTTGGATGTTAGACAGGGGGTTAATTTCATTTACACATTTTATTGCACTTCAAGTCTCGGTGCTTGCCCCTGCATATTTTCATCCAGATTTATGCCCACTTGCCATAATTAAATGTTCACAGTAATAAAGGGATGTCTGCGATGAGCGAGCCTCTTGAGTATGGAAGAGCCCTCGGTTAATCGAGATGAAGAGGGAATGTTCCGCTCCAGTATAAAAGCTGTATACAGAAGCCTCTTACAAATGAATCCATTGTCTAAGATTGTTTCTGAAATGTCCCCAAATCCTTTTGGTCATCAGAATTGGCTCTTTTTACTTGGCTATGATATAGAATAAAGTAAGACATGCCTACATGGATTGCTGTGCCCTCCTTTCACCTTAGTTGCACCGAGTTGCTTAGTTTGGGTAATACTTTCTTCTAATACTTTCTCCTATGCATCTATTTGAACTGGCAAAAAAAACTGGTCATGGAATTATTCAGTGGTTTTTAATATCCTTATATTTTGCAGTAGGTGGTATATTATTCCCTATATAATACACAAGAGCCTCGTGCTTTTATATGGTCATGGAACTCCCCTGTGACTTATAATATCCTTATATTTTACAATAGGGGGTACTTTATGCACTTATAATTGGTACTAGCCACTGTACTAGCAGGCCACTTCTTTCAACAGATGCCTGCATAGCTTGGGACTGCTCTCAGTCAGTGTAAGGTTCATTTATCAACACTGGGCAAATTGCCTGTGGGCAGTTACTCATGACTACCAATCAAATTGATGCATTCATTGTTCTACCTGAAAAAAGTAAAACATGAATTGGCTGCTATGGGTTACTACCCATGGCACTATCCATGGTTACTACCTAACCCGGACTACAAATAGCTAACTTGCCTTCTGACCCGGGGACCTGTGAAACTGCAAGTGACATCATTATGGACTGGAAGTGATGTCACTCCGGCACCAGATCAACAGGGTAAGGGGAAAAAAACATGCTTACTCCTGCACCTTAGCTGGGTACCTAAGAGTGTTATCAGCAGACTCTCCGCCCAGTCAGGGAATTTTTTTTTTAAATTAAGCCGCTTTTCAGGTATTCCTCAGGTACATGACCCAGTGCAGGACTCTACTGTGCAATATGTCAGAGCCATATAAATAACAGATAATAATATATGCAACATAGTAAGAGCCAGATTTATCAAGAGTCAGATTGAACTAATTTTAGTGTACTTTGACTAGGAAATAGTCCAAATTCCATTCAAAGTTGAAAAAAATTCAAAAACCCGAATTTAAAATTTCGACTTTGGAGTCATTTGGTGGACTTTAAATGGAGTCATTTATTAAATACTTCGAATTGAAATTGATTGAATTCGATCCGAATTCGATAAGAACGATCGAATACAGCCTATTCACGCGAAGTTAAAAAGTGAGATTTTTTTTTTTTAAATAAATTTCGGTTGGTCTTTTTTTATTTGAATTTTGAGTTGATGGGAGTTTTAAAAAAACTCCCATCACCTCGAAATTCGACCCTTGATAAATCTGCCCCTAAGTGTTATATCCCAGTATTGCAGACAGGCTATCAGCTCACCATCAGGCTGCAGCATTCTGACATCTTTCAAAAGCAATTAACTTTAACTTGTAAATACATAACATTAATCTATCATTCTTAGTTAAGGGGGCAGATTATGTGTGGCTTCATACAACTACTGCTAAATGATGAGCAAAACAGACACAAGGAGAATGTTAACCAAAAAAATGCACTAGAACTTGAGAGAGATGCATACAGACTTTGAACTTGATTTTAAAATTCATGACACACAGGCTAAGCTAGTAAACCCAAGCACCGATGAAGCTGCACCAGGTGCCCAAGAGAACCCAGGCTCCTTGGCATTCAGAAGCTACAGTGACTTTTTCTGGAACCGAGACTTGCGGGAGGCAAGGCCTGGGGAAATGAAGAGAGAAGGGCCTAGGGTAAAGCAACTTGAGAAATACAATTTACAATTATTACTCCCATTCCCATACAAGGGAATATCTGAGTCAGAAAGTATGTCCACTAGATATTACCTTTTTTTATCTTTATTTTAGAAGTTCTACAAAAAAAATTGTAATCCAAAAAATAATTTGTCAAGGTAAAAACAGATTTTTATTTTTACCCTTTGCTGAAGATGTTAAAGACAATGGAAACAAAGCAATGCAGTAATGTCCCAACCTATGCAATGATGTAAATAATGATGATTTATGCAGGTAATGTTAAAAGTGGTCTTAGGTTTACTACAGCTAGCATTTACTGGTTAGCAGTTAGAAAACAAGCATCTGATTGGTTGCTATGGGTAACTATGTATGTGGGCAGACTTGTTATTACATTATCCTATGTATCTGCCCTATGCGGTAGCACAGTCATGCTGCCTCTACTGTCTAACTCAACCAGTCATACAAACAATTAACAACAGTAAGCTATACCAATATGAAGACAAACAACTCACAGAAGGAAAAACATAATCACAATATTTTCTCTTAGTCTCACCCATGCTGCCCTACCTTAATGTCTTAGATGGTCAGGTAATAACTTTTGCACCAGGTCTAGGAATTAGCAACCAATCAGCAGCTAGCATTTACTGATCACATGTTTGAAAGCAAACATTTGATTGGTGTCCTACTAGACCTTCCTTACAAGACCTGGTACAAACCTTGCTACTGTACATAGTTCTCTCAACGTGATTTTTTTCGGTTGAAAAGCCTCCAACAAAACACCAGATCAGAAGCATTAAATCATTATTGTGTAGTGGGTTTCCAGTGGTTTAGATTCAATTATTTCTAAGGTAAGTGAAAAAATAGCAATAGATTTTATTTACACAATTGTCACTGAATTCTTTGGGGAACTAATTAGTTATACAAGTGCTGCCAAGGAATACAGCCTCCAAGCCCCAACAGACACCTAAATCACTGTTTAATATAATAAAGTGCAAGTTTCCACTAGGGAAACAGAATACTTATTTATATAAGAATATTTGTTCTCCGGTTGTTTGCCAGTTCATTCCTAGTCTCACATGCAGCAGAATTTAGCAGACCCCCCCCCAAAATACTTTAGGACTCATCTATTACAGATCAGGTGCATGTTTTGTTGTGCTAATGGGCTTAAAAAAGTGGGTCTGCCACATTTCCTACACTTGCCCCTAACTCATTAGGTAAATACACCTTTACCAATGATTTTAAACCAATGATGCTATAGACTTTACACACTTCCTATAAAGGAAAATGTTTTCTGCATGTTGTTTGTTGGGGCCCCTTCCTCTGTTTTCACTTCCCTCTGTTTTACTGTCCATTTGTTCCCTTGTGTTGCACCCATAGCTGACCAAAAGAGCTTAAAGGAGAAGCAAACCCAAAAGTTAAAAAAACCCTACCCCCCAACCCTACAAAGACCCCCTCCCTCCAGGCAAATGCCCCAAACTTTTTACTTACCCCTCGGTGCAGATACAGGCAGCGTAGTTCACGGGCGCCATCTTCAGCTGCTTCGGTAATCTTCGGAATGAGACCGGCGATCAGCAATTTTTGTAAGCTTCTGCGCAGTTGTTGTGACACAGAAAACTGCTCCAACTGCGCATTGACTGCTCCGCCGTTCTCATTCCTAAGATTACCGAAGCAGCTGAAGATGGCGCCCGTGAACTACGCTGCCTGTATCTGCACCGAGGGGTAAGTAAAGAAGAAGATGTCGCCGGTGAACTCCACAGGACAGAATCTGCACTGAGGGGTAATACTTAAGCTGGGGGAGGAGGGAGGGGGGTCTATGTAGGGTAGGGGGGTAGGGTTTTGTTTAACTTTTGGGTTTGCTTCTCCTTTAAAGGGGTTGTTTGCCTTTGAGTTAACTTTTAGTATAATGTAGAAAGTGATATTCTGAGTTGCAATCTGGTTGCTAGGGCCCAAATTACCCTTGCAACCATACATTGATTTGAATAAAAATGTAATATAAAAACAAAACAACATTTTGTCATCTTTGAACTCTGAACATACACTGAATGACATGCACCCTATTGAACACAAACAGATAACAACAGGACCTCAGCGACAAAAGTTCAAGGGAGAGTTCTGGCACCAAGGTCTTTCTGTCATTGCTCCATTTACATGACATGGGCTGCTTTCCATTCCATAGTAGGAGCAGGTAGAGAGGGGTGTTTGGCTGATGCTGTTCTCTGCCTGAGGGAAGAAGGGACAGAATGCCGTGTACACTAATGGTCATAAGAGATGCCTCTATTGTAATTAAAAGAAGTCACTTGCAGTACCACTTTTCACCTGTAGAATTACATTCAGCAAAAAAACACAGGGCCTACCGTTTGATTGGTGCTACGTTTCAACACATGCTTAAATTAAATATTCTTTTTTGATTGACAGACCAAACATTTCCACCAGTTCAACCACACTGTATTTTTCTTTATGCAATAAAAGTGACACTTATGTTTTAGCCAAAGCAAAAGTAAAAGGTTCAACAAGAAGGAATATCTGGTCATGTCAGATCCAAACCACATAATCAGGGAGAGAACCCAAATCTATTTGAATGGCAGGGTTAAAAGACTATAGTAGTCTTTTAGTAGTTTTACCAGTGCAGAGCAACAGTACATTAGTACTTTCAGTGTAGGACAGAGGAGTCGGAGTCAGAGGTACCAAAAACTGAGTTGAGCCGAGCAGTTGAAGCGTCAGAACAACATGAAAACTATACAGTGCCTTGCAAAAGTCTTCACCCTCCCCTACCCCTTGGCATTTTTCATGTTTTGTTGCCTCACAACCTGGAACTAAAATGGATTGTTTGAGAGTTTGCATCATTTCATTTACATTAAATGCCTACAACTTTGAAGATTTTTTCATTGTGAAACAAACAACAAATATGACAAAATATCATCCCAATATCTAGCCACGTCACAACAGGAACAACTGCAACCTGATAATGCGCCTCCCAGAAGTCATCAGATTAACAGATTGCTAACCTCTTATCTGAATTAATCCTCATAAGACCCGCCCCCTCATGCTACTTGCCATAACTGAGCTGACTGTTTAAAAAGTTTGTTGAAAAGTTTTGATTTGAATGTCATAATCACTATATTCTTTGCTTTATGGAACTATGTACAAATGCTCTATGTGATTATAATCTATTATCCTTTAATAAAAACAAGTTAAAAAAAAAAAAAATATGACAAAATAACAGAAATCTTAAAGTCAGTACTTTGTAGAGCCAACGTTTGCGGCAATTACAGCTGCAAGTGGCTATGCATAAGTCTCTTTGAGCTTGCCACCTCTTCCCACTGGGATTTTGCCCATTCCTCAAGGCAAAACTGCTCCAGCTCCTTCATGTTGAATGGTTTTTGCTTGTGAACAGCAATCTTCAAGTCTGACCACAGATTCTCTATTGGATTGAGGTCTGGACTTTGACTAGGCCATTCCAAAACATTTAAATGTTTCCCCTTAAACCACTCGAGCGTTGCTTTAGCAGTATGCTTTGGCTCATTGTCCTGCTGGAAGGTGAACCTCTGTCCCAGTCTCAAATGATAGGAAGACTAACGCAGGGTTTGCTCAAGAATATCCCTATATTTAGCACTATCCATCTTTCCCTCAACGCAGACCAGTTTCCCAGTCCCTGCTGCTGTAAAACATCCCCACACGCTGCCACCACCATGTTTCACTGTGGCGATGGTGTTCTTGGGGTGATGGGATGTGTTGGGTTTGCACCAGACACAGTATATTCCTTGGTGGCTGAAAAGTTAAATTTTAGTCACATCTGACCAGAGCACCTTCCTCCATACATTTGGCCTTTTGGCAAACTCAAAACGTGCCTTCTTATTTTTGACTTTAAGTAATGGCTTTTTTTCTGGCCACTCTTCCATAAAGCCCAGCTCTATGGAGTGTACAGCTTATTGTGGTCCTATGGACAGATACTCCAGTCTCTGCTTTGGAACTCTGCACCTCCTTCAGGGTTACCTTTGGTCTCGGTGCTGCCTCTCTGATTAATGCCCTTCTTGCCCGGTCTGTGAGTTTTGGTGGGCGGCCCTCTCTTGGCAGGTTTGTTGTGGTACCATGTCAGAAAAGGTGTGTTTATACCGACAGATCATGTGACACTTGGATTCGACACAGGTGGACTTCATTTCACTAATTATGTGACTTTTGAAGGTAATTGGTTGCACCAAGTTTTTATTAGCGGCTTCATGGCAAAGAGGGTGCATATGCACATGCCAATTTCAATTTTTTTAATTCTTTTTTATATATATTTTTCTCATTTCACTTCACCAACCTAGACAATTTATGCAGATCCATCACATAAAATAAGAAACATTTAAATTGCAGGTTAAAATGTAACAAAATAGGTAAAAAGCCAAGGGGGGTTGAATACTTTTGCAGGGCAGTGTATGAAAGGCACAAAGTACCTCTAAAGCACATATTCCCCAGTGTAGCTTTTCAATGGAGACTTAAGTGCTGCTTGGTTATTTAAAGTCTCCTCTGGTTCATCTGGAAACCTACAGTGATACAAGCTGAGTGTTTGCTACCAGTGTCGCAACAATCTGTCGCAATGCGTTTCACGACTGAGAGATTTTGCTTAGGAGAATGATATCATAGCAGCATGAAATAAAACATTATAATGTAATTGTAAAAAAAATAAGGATACCCAAAGTCACTGAGGGTTTCCATGCCCATATAAAGGCATGAGACCAAAGGTGACTTCTAACATCTTTATATTATAAAACAGGAGCTATATTATCTTTTATAACACACAAGAATCAGTGAGTCATGTGACACGAATAGAAAAATATATTTTTCATTAAAAGGCTTTATTTATATGAAACAGTATTTTACATATAGGCTGTTTATTTATTTATTTTTAATACAAACCTGGAATGTTCAGGGGTCTACTTATATCTGACATTGTGCATTCTCTCCAAGAAAATGTACCATTAGTAAAGGACTCCTAGTGTGGAATAAATGGCACTCTGTGGGAGAGATTGTTTTAACAAAAAAGGAAAACGATGCTAACACAGGACTGCTGGCAACCATAGATCCCATGTGACGTGATAAATGGAGTGTTATTTACTAAGATGAGATGAATCATCTGTGAACCTAAAATATATAACGACTGAATATTAATATAGGAAAATACTAGATACAATCTAGTCTAGTTGTCTAACACAGAGGTATGTGATGTGACTCATTGAGAAGATGAATTACATAGGTGAGACATGGGCAATTACATAGGTGAGATATCAGGCACCATCTCTACTTGACCCTTGACAGAGACTATTATCCCACTGCTACTATAGACACCATCTCTCCCTACTATACCTGCTATCCCACAGTCACAGTCCCTTCCCAGAGACTATTATCCCACTGTTACTATAGACACCATCTCTCCCTACTATACCTGCTATCCCACAGTCACAGTTCTTCCCCAGAGACTCTTATCCCATTGTTACTATAGGTACCATCTCTCCCTACTATATCTGCTATCCCACAGCCACAGTCCCTTCAAAGAGACTATTATCCCACTGTTACTATAGGCACCATCTCTCCCTACTATCCCTGTTATCCTACAGCCACACTCCCTTCCCAGAGACTATTATCCCACTGCTACTACTATAGACACCATCTCTCCCTACTATACCTGCTATCCCACAGTCACACTCCCTTCCCAGAGACTATTATCCCACTGCTACTACTATAGACACCATCTCTCCCTACTATACCTGCTATCCCACAGTCACACTCCCTTCACAGAGACTATTATCCCACTGCTTCTATAGACACCATCTCTCCCTACTATACCTGCTATCCCACAGTTACCATCACTTCCCAAAGGGTATTATCCCTTGGTTAGATTTGCTGATGTAGAGAGCATAACTTTTAATTTTCAGATTGAAAATGTGGAAGTCAAGTTGCTGCATCTGGCACAGTACTGCCTGAGCTAAAGTTCTTTTCTTGCTTCAAGTCAAAATTAGCACTTTAGATACTGCCTAAAGTGGAAAAGGGAAGCTGTTTTATATTCATGTATTTGTAGCCTTGTTTTAAGTGAATAGTGTCAAATTCTCTATTGAAGTATATGGTATCTTAAGAACCTGCCTTAGGGGGTTGTAGTGTCCATGTGTGACTGATTGATATGAACAGGAGATTTGGGGGCAGGAATACCGTTCTGCTCTGACATTGCTTGCTATGGTTACTGTAAGGATGCACATAGAGGAGTAATGATGCCTATTAGCAGCGCCATGTATTGTGAGCAGGACACACTAAGGTCAGAGCAAGCAGATATGATGCACTGGAGTAACCGCAATTGCTGATTTGAAGCCATAATACATTTACTTGAGTCTGACTATTATGCAATTAGTCATGAATGCTAATAAGCAATGTGTGACTACTGCAAGTTGTATTTAGCCTGTTTGCCATTCAGCCAGTCCTAAATATAAATCTAATTTATTCTACCCTGTGGAAAACATGAGTGTGCCCTTTCTCTGCTTACACAATAGCGCTGCATCCGTGGCTAAATATAGCTCTCCGGTCTTGTCTAATTACGGACTATCACAGAAAAGAATACGCACTCTAATATCTCGCTCTTCCTTGCTTCACACTCTGCTCCCCAGGGCCTGTCACCATTGCTGGCTGAGTTGCCCTGGTAACTGAGCTCTGCCGCCCCTCCCCCACTCTATGTGAGTAATGTGAAAGTGCTTTTTTTCCCAAGGAGGAGTATTTTACAGTTATTCCTCTGATCCCTTTAAGCTGCCTCCACGTTCACTGAACTGAACTCGCAACACATCGCCTCCTCGGCACGCCTAAGCAAGTCAGGCTGCTGGGGCACTGGGACACATTAAATATGGCTTCCCACGCACTGCTGTCTAATGCTGCTACTAACACTCAGGTGGCAGAACTGGCAGTGCCAGACTTTACGTCTTGCGCTTTAGGTAAATGCTAAGATGCCTGGTTTTTATTGTTCCGCAATGTCAAGTTAACATGCATCACAAAAACAATGCACAGCAGGTGCAAACAAAAATATATATATATATATTTTTTTTCCTGCCTGTAACATAAAAACAGGAACAGATTGGAGAGAAGATCAGGACCAACTGCCTCATTGAGGCTGCACACTTATTTTTCACTTAAAGGAACAGTAACATCAGAAAAATGAATGTTTTAAAGTAATAAAAAATATAATGCAGTGTTGCCCTGCACTGGTAAAACTACTGTGTTTGCTTCAGAAACACTACTATTGTTTATATAAATAAGCTGCTGTGTAGCAATGGGGGCAGCCATTCAAAGGAGAAAGGGCTCTGGTTACACAGCAGATAAACTCTGTAGAACATAATGGTGTTATCTGTTATCCACTATTTATCCTGTGACATATAGGCTTTTTTCAATTTCCGCCATTGCTACACAGCAGCTAGTTTATATGAACTATAGTAGTGTTTCTGAAGCAAACAGATCCGTTTTACCAGTGCAGGGTAACAGTACACAATATTTTAATTTCTTTAAAAAACATTTTCATTTTTTGTTGTTATTGTTCCTTTAAAGGACTGGCTTCGTCCCTCTGCTTTTGTCTATTGTGAATATTCAGAGGTCAATATGCAGGCATTTTCCATAGGTAGTTTTAGCCCCAGAATCAGGTTCCTGATTACATACACGGGCAGATTTAAGCTGCCGATATCGGTCCTTTAGACCGATGTATGAGGCTAAGGTTAATACAGGTATGGGATCCGTCATCATTACGGAGTAATCCAAATTGTTAAAAATTATTTATTTTGCTCTGAAATAATAAAACAGTACATTGTACTTGCTCCAAATGAAGATATAATTAATCCTTATTGGAAGCAAAACCAGCTTATCAGGTTTATTTAATGTTTACATGATTTTCAAATAGACTTCAGTATAAAGATCCAAAGTATGGAAAGAAACGGATAATGGTCCCATACCTATTTTGCTGATTTTTACTTTTCCATTAGTATTTTCTATATTCAGTATTATAAAAAGCTTTTTTACGGTCTCACTACCCCCAGAATATGTCTGCACACATCACTAGGGCACAGCTGACACACTGGAAGCTCTGGGAGTGGATGTGGAATTCAAAAATATTTTTATGGCTGCAGCCAATCCAAGAGCTCCATACATTTTAGAGCAATAGTTTTATTATCGTTTAGCCCAGGAGCATGTGCTACATGATGTCACTGGCCCACTGTACAGAAAACAAGTGGGACAGCCCACCCTTAAAGGGGTTGCAAACACCTAGTTGTTTTCAGATAGTTAACCAGAAATAAAAACTTTTTACAATTACTTTCTATTTTCTATGAGTGACTGTCTTGAAGCATAAAGTTTCATTTTTCATCTTCTAAAGCAGTTCTGGAAGAGGGGGGGTCGCTGACCCTGTAAACTGATCTAAATTGATGCATTTAGTGAATACATTTCTTATCTTTGTCCCTGCTGAGCAGAATCCCTGAGTTTTATTAAATGCAGCTGTTAGAATTGATACAATAGTTGCTAATACTCCAGAGATGCTGCTGAGAAATGTATCAACTAAATGTTGCAAAATTGTAACAGTTTAGAGTCTGCGCCTGAATTACTGAGTTGTCAGACTTTAACACCAGAGACAGAAACATTACACTTAATTTTGAAAAATAAAAAATGTTTTTAAAGTCTTTATTTCTGGGGAACAATCTGAAAACAACTGCACTGAAAAAGTGTTTGGAAGGTGAACAACCCCTTTAAAGGACAATTGAACCCCAAAATTTTCGGAAAACCCCCCCAAAAAAACGGAAATATCGTGACTTTCGGGCGCATGTGCAGTAGTTCTGCAACGGAAGATTCACTGCAAACGGAAGTTCTGCAACGGCAGATCACTACAGGAAGAAGACAAGATGGCTGCTGTGAACTCTGCTGGACAGGACCTGTAAGGAGGGGTAGAAAGTTAGGGGCATTTGCCCAGGGTGCCAGGTAGGCCAGGGGGTAGGAGGGCCTATTTAGGGTAGGGGGAAGGAGGATGCAAATTAGGGGGTTGAATTCTCCTTTAAGAGGATGCGGCCATATTGTAGGTTTGCTGTAGGATAGTAGAGGCCCACAGAGGTACTATGTGTGGTTGCACAGTCTGACTGAGAAACCATGTGTTACATTGTATATGCCACATAAGTCCCTCCATTCCTTTTCATGACATGTACAGTCAATGTTGAAGTTAAGACGGAGTATGTGAAAAATATATTAAAAGGGATATCAAAGCAAAAACAAAGCAAAAAAAAAAAAAGGAGACAGACACTGCTTCTAATACAGGAATGGGATCAGTTATCCATAAACCAGTTATCCAGAAAGCTCTGAATTACAGGAAGGCTATCACCAATAGACACCATTTTAATTAAATATTTTACATTTTTAAAAATGAATAAATAAAACAGTACAGGTATGGGACCAGTTATTCAAAATGTTCAGGATAACAGATCTTTCCGTATTTTCTATCTTTATACCTTAAGTCTACTAGAAAATCAAGTAAACGTTAAATAAACCCAATAGGCTGGTTTTGCTTCCAATAAAGGTTAATTATATCTTAGTTTGGATCAATTACAAGGTACTGTTTTAATATTACAGACAAAAAAGGAATCATGATTAAAAAATTTGATTATTTGCATAAAATGGGATCTATGGGAGACAGCCTTTCCTTAATTCTGAGCTTTCTGGATTTTTGGATAACATATCCCATGCCTGTACCTTGTACTTGATCAGAACTAAGCTATAAATAATCCTTATTGAAGGCTAAACAAACCTATTGGGTTTAATTCATGTATGAAAGATTTTTTCTTCTATATTTAAGATATGGAGTTCCAAATGATGGAAAGACCCCTGATACAGAAACCCCCAGGGATTGAGCATTCTGGATAGTATATCTCCTACCTGTATCAGTTATATCTACAAATAAAATAAAAACATTTTTTGTTCATTAATGTATTTTGGAAATCTGCTAAGTATTACAATTTCCTTAAGTAGGCAACATTTTATTTATAGGTTTATATCCCCTTTAATATTTTCCTGTTACCCAAAATAAGTATACACTGTATAATAATTCCACCGGCAGTAGCATGTCTTTATAACCTTGTTAATGCACTTGGATGATATATTGATTCAGCACGGTTATATTATCAGTTCAGGCAATGCAGCACATACAATAGTTGGTAAGTGGAATCCCCCAGCATTTCATCCATGTATAGGAATATGTTACTGGCACCAGAGCTGAGAGAAAAAGAACCTTTATTTAACAAAAGGGAAATCCAGTATAACAATGCATCTCAGCTCCTTCTGTTATTGAAACTAAATGTATCTTTACTGCAGCCATCCTCATGTGCTTACATGCTAAGCTATACTGCTACTATGGCTCAAATAAATCACATAACAGCAGGCACTCAAGACATACACATTGGATTAACGTATTGTGTTCTAATATGGCACAATTCCAAATGCTCAACAAAAGCTGGCCATGCAGGGGCAGATTATGACTCTCAATTTGGTCATGGTTAAAGGGGTGGTAAACTTGTAGTATGTTATAGTATAACAAACTCTTTAATTGGTTTTTATGTTTTTTATAGTCTTCTGACTCTTTCCAGCTTTCAAATTGGAGTCACTGACCCCTATAAAAAGCAAATGCTCTGGTAGTCTATTGCTATTACTACTTATTACTCCTCTTACTATTCAGACGTCTCCAATCAGTGCATGGTTGCTAGGGTAATAATGGACCTTAGCAACTAGATTGGTGACGTTGCAAACTGGAGAGCTGCTGAATTAAAATTCGAAATAACTAAAAAACGCAAATAATAAAAAATGAAAAACAATTGAAAATTTTCTCAGAATATCACTCTCTACATCATACTAAAAGTTGTCTCAAAGGTGCGCAACACCTGTAACAGAAATGAATACCTCACACTTGCAATTTTAAATTAAAAACTGGGATAATTTAGTCCAATCTGCTTTCCAATAAGCTCCATAACTTTTTGGGTCCTTGTCTATTGGAAATAACCATTGGCAGGTATGGAGTTACTGATCATAGTAAGGGGGCCAAAATGCATTACTTGATTGATATCTGGGTCATGTTCAGATATATGCCCTGTAGGGTGGAACACATTATATTATTGTGATCCAATCCTTGGCTTGGGGCAAGCACAATTGGACCACCACTTGGGTCAGGCCCTACCAAACAAACTGATCTTCCCAAGTATGCCCAGCAGTACTTTTTAGAAGTGAAATCATATTTTTCTTGGCAAATGTGAAAAGGACAGGACTGTAAAATATGTCCATTTTGGCTGAAATACATAGAATTTATAAAAAGAGAGCTGAACCTTTGCTTACAGCTTAGGGTTCATTTATTTACCCCTGGGCATCACATGAGTGTGTGGGATCAAAGCTAATATTAGAACCACGCCCACCATAGAAGGGATAATTGTTTGTTATTCTCCAGTCATGCAACAATCCAATAATCAATGTATGACCCAAGGAACATGTACGTGATCCTTTTAGAAGAGGGCAGCTGAACCCTCTCTATAGGGACACTAAGAAGTAAGATTACATTAGAGACACAATTCCTGCTGCAATGGATATCACATGACTGCTGCTAATAATATATTAAAGGATGGCAAAATATTTGGTCAACCTTAATTCTGTCTGCATGCTATCAAATGACAATTATGTTTCACTCCCCAGCTAATCACAGTGTGTGTTAAAATCAGCATGTCATTGGAGGGATTCAAAATGATAAAGAGTTAAAAGGATTAGTCCATCATAGGCGTTAATTGAATAAACACGTAGAACATACTAAAGAGCTGACTCTCAAAATACCATTATGAACTGATTTTATGTGCTTTACTGGCCCCCTCCCTGAAAGTTTCAAAATGCTTCTTTAGTAAATTTAAGGTATGATGATCCAAATGAAGAAAGAAAAGAGAGGGGGTGTACTCCCATAGCGTAAACCCAACAATCCAAATGTATTAAATAAAAGTTATGCACTTACAAACAGTGAAGTTGTAACAGCTCATCAATAAATTCGCCAGCGAGTTTTACAAATGATCCAAATGGTGATCCAAACTACAGAAAGATCCCTTATCCAGAAAATCACAGATCCCAAATATTCTGTAAAATAGATTCTTTACCTGTACCAACGGTCTGAGGCCCACATAGCCTCTTTACTCTGTGCTCATATGCATATCGTTTGCCTGGCCTGTACAACCCACTTCAGTACATTTCTAATTCTATATCTGGGTCTGAGGTGTGAACAATAAAGGGAATTACAGTCTAAATTTCAGGTGTAAATAATGCAGGGGCCAGTAAAAGGGGTTGTTCACTTTCCAAACACCTAGTTGTGTTCACCAGAAATAACAACTTTTTCCAATGACTTTCTATTTTCTATGCATGACCACTTTTCCAATATTGAAGTGTGAAATGCAATTTTTCACTTTCTAAAGCAGCTCTGGCAGGGGGTCGCCGACCCTGTAAACTGTTCTAAACTGATACATTTCTAATCTTTGTCCCTGCTGAGCAGAATCCCAGAGTTTCATTAAAGGCAGCTGTTAGAATCGATACAATCGTTGCTAATATTCCACAGATACTGAAATGTATCAACTAATTGTACCAACTAAATGTAGCAAAATTGTAGCCGTTTAGAGTCTGCACCTGAATTACTGACCTGCCAGACCGAAACACCAGAGACAGGGTAAATTGCTCTAAATTTATACATTTAAGGCAGCTATTTGAATTGATACAATAATTTCTAATATTCCACAGATACTGCTGAGAAATGTATCAACTAATTGTACCAACTACATGTAGCACAACTAAATTTTAACAGTTTAGAGGCTGCACCTGAATTACTGAGTTGCCAGACTCAAACACCAGAGACAGGGACATTCAACTTTAGACTTTGAAAAAAATGGTAAAAAAATAAAAAATGGAAAGTAATGGAAGTTCTGATGAACAACCTGAAAACAACTCACCTGAAAAAGTGTTTAAAAGGTGAACAACCCTTTAATTTCAGAACTTATACATTTTAAAGCTTACACAAGGTAATCAGTCACAGCAGGCAGACTTTCATGTGGGGACCACACAAGGGAGGGGGCTAAACCATAACAGCCCTGACACCTGCCGTTATTACTAGAGCTTCTTGTATGTGGTAAAAGTCTGCTACAATTTACTGTTTTATCAAATCAAGTACAGGTGTAGGATCTATTAGTACAAATAGAATAAAAAAAACAAATCCGTTTCAAATTGAGGAAGAGTTTGTTTGAATAGGACAAGAGAAGAAATGGCATTCCTATATTTTAGAGCTTCTGCGTTAGTGATCGAGGGCCTAACGGAGGATTTCTTCCATATTTATTATGGGGAAGAACTACTGACAGGGATTGTGCATTTCAGTACTAAATTGTACTATCGCACTTGAATGCACTTCAATGAAAATGCTTATACTTATAATAGGAAACAGGGCTTGGGCACATTGTAGCCAAAGTTCTGCATCTATGTTCATATCCGGACTGGGATCCAAGATAGAAGCTGGCATTTCAGATGGCCCAATCAGCTCCCCACAGGACCAATAAATAGTCACTAAATATGGCATTTGTTATGGCAGTTTGTTAAGACAGCCACTGATTGTATCATCCTGTGGGCCCACATCAACCTGCCAGTGTGGTCCTATCTGATATATACCCATTATTGGACATATAGGTTTTAGAATTAATCTGTGCAACCTGCAGCCACAAGCCATTACCAGCAGTTTGCTGGCTAGTTAAAGGGGGAGTTATTTAGCTTTTTATTCAGCAACTCTCCAGTTTGCAACTTCCACAATCTGATTGGTAGGGTCCAAATTACATTGATTCGAATAATAGACTAGAATAAGAGTAGGAGAGGACTTCCATAGAAACATGAGTAATAAAAAGTAGCAACAACAATACATTTGTAGCCTTACAGAGCATTTGTGTTTTTTTTTAAATGGGGTCAGTGACCCTCATTTGAAACTAGAAAAAGTTAGAAGGCAAATAAGAAAAAACTATAAAAAAAAAAAACAAATAATGACATATCCTGCACCTGGAAGAAGATAGTTAAGTTACTGAAGCTCTGCATGCCCTATACTCCCTGTGTGTGCCATACTCTGCCTGCCCTATGCTACCTGTGTGTGCCATACTCTGTCTGCCCTATGTTCCCTGTGTGTGCCATACTCTGCCTGCCCTATGCTCCCTGTGTGTGCCATACTCTACCTGTCCTATGCTCCCTGTGTGTGCCATACTCTACCTGCCCTATGCTCTCTATGTGTGCCATACTCTACCTGCCCTATGCTCCCTGTGTGTGCCATACTCTACCTGCCCTATGCTCTCTATGTGTGCCCTACTCTACCTGCCCTATGCTCCCTGTGTGTGCCATACTCTGCCTGCAATATGTTCCCTGTGTGTGCCATACTCTGCCTGCCCTATGCTCCCTGTGTGTGCCATACTCTACCAGTCCTATGCTCCCTGTGTGTGCCATACTCTACCTGTCCTATGCTCCCTGTGTGTGCCATACTCTACCTGCCCTATGCTCTCTATGTGTGCCATACTCTAGCTGCCCTATACTACCTGGGGCCCCTAAGTTGTTTAATCATGTGCTGGGGGGGTGCTGTGTTATCCACAGGGAAGGCGGAGGTATTTGGATTGAAGGGTATGTTTTAATATGACTTACATTTTTCACATATGAGTGATATTCCTGCAGTAAGCACCAACCATTTGTTTTTTTGGTGTGTTACCACCATTAATGTGGGCACGGTCTTAAAAGTTTTATGGTAACATGGGTGTGGTTTAAAAACAGGGAGTGGTCAACGCTGGCTTCCATTATCAGCCCTCCACCAGGCTGGCCAGAAAAAAATTGGGCCTTCGGTACCACAGAAGTTGGACAGCACTGTTTTATCACAAAATAAAAGCCAATTTTGTTCAGGAAGGTCTTCTATGATCCCCCTTTATACCATTAATATTCTGCCTGCAACCAACAATGTTCAGAATGATTTTGAAGCCAAATCGTGGGTTGCTAAACTTACTCCCAGACTTTATCTGCCTCCCGTGAGAATAAAGGCTAAGGTACTCGGATTTCTACATTAACCACAGCACTGGCCCTTTGTAGAGCAATGGATATACTGGAAGGCAGTAAACACATAATGATCAGTATATGGGTATATAAATGAGAGAACAACAAGCTGTACACTAGGGTTGTGGGTGGGGATTTACTGTCAAAGAGTAGGATTAGTATGAAACCATTGTATAAACACAATGTGACCCTCCAGCTTGGTTATTTGTCCCATTATCGGAAACAGTAGGCGAGCTATAGGTAACCAGGAGCAACCTGAGCCTTGAGTTGTTATTACTATGAGTAACCTGAGCCTTGAGTTGTTATTACTATGAGTAACCTGAGCCTTGAGTTGTTATTACTATGAGCAGCCTGAGCATTGAGTTGTTATTACTATGAGTAACCTGAGCCTTGAGTTGTTATTACTATGAGTAACCTGAGCCTTGAGTTATTATTACTATGAGTAACCTGAGCATTGAGTTGTTATTACTATAAGTAACCTGAGCATTGAGTTATTACTATGAGTAACCTGAGCCTTGAGTTATTATTACTATGAGCAGCCTGAGCATTGAGTTGTTATTACTATGAGTAACCTGAGCATTGAGTTGTTATTACTATGAGTAACCTGAGCCTTGAGTTGTTATTACTATGAGTAACCTGAGCCTTGAGTTGTTATTACTATGAGTAACCTGAGCATTGAGTTGTTATTACTATGAGTAACCTGAGCCTTGAGTTGTTATTACTATGAGTAACCTGAGCCTTGAGTTGTTATTACTATGAGTAACCTGAGCCTTGAGTTATTATTACTATGAGTAACCTGAGCATTGAGTTGTTATTACTATAAGTAACCTGAGCATTGAGTTATTACTATGAGTAACCTGAGCCTTGAGTTATTATTACTATGAGCCGCCTGAGCATTGAGTTGTTATTACTATGAGTAACCTGAGCATTGAGTTGTTATTACTATGAGTAACCTGAGCCTTGAGTTGTTATTACTATGAGTAACCTGAGCCTTGAGTTGTTATTACTATGAGTAACCTGAGCATTGAGTTGTTATTACTATGAGTAACCTGAGCCTTGAGTTGTTATTACTATGAGTAACCTGAGCCTTGAGTTGTTATTACTATGAGTAACCTGAGCCTTGAGTTATTATTACTATGAGTAACCTGAGCATTGAGTTGTTATTACTATAAGTAACCTGAGCATTGAGTTATTACTATGAGTAACCTGAGCCTTGAGTTATTATTACTATGAGCCGCCTGAGCATTGAGTTGTTATTACTATGAGTAACCTGAGCATTGAGTTGTTATTACTATGAGTAACCTGAGCCTTGAGTTGTTATTACTATGCTACACTGGGGACTGGGCTTCCCTGAACTTGCCAATATGACACTGAACTTGCCAATATAAGAATAACGGTGAGTTCTCGCCGTGTGACAGTTGCACTCAAGGTCAGTTTGGGGGGGGGGGTAGAGGAGCCGAGACTCACCCAGCAGAGAGCCCACGAATATGAGCACCTGGGCGCTGGTAGTGAAGTGTCGGTAGCTGAGTCCCTCGCTGCTGCTGCTGCTGCTGCTCCGGTTGCTCCACAGGAGCTGAGAGTACGACACGTTCCTGACGGCCAGGGCTCTGCTCACCGCCTGCTGGAAGGAGCCCAACTCGCTCCTGTTGGCGAACACCCAGCTGCCATTGTGCTCCATGCTGACTGGCGCAGCTTTAGCCTTGGCTTCCCGGTGTCGGCCCAGGACTCGCCGCTCCGAAGCCCCCGGTGCTGTGTGCGCCCATCTCACGGGAACCACCTGCCCCTTCAGCGGGGGAAGCACAGGCTTCTTTGTGTGCCCCTCAGTGTGCAGCAACGTGCCCTGAACGCGCTCATGCCAGGCAGCGGGGACACAGCGCCCATCTCTCGTCTCATTGCCTGGCACTGGAGCACGGTGCGCGCTGCCCCTCCTTCACCTGCAGGTGGGAGCGAGACACTGGAGAATCAGGGATGGAGCAGCTGAGGCACAATGGCCGCCTCACATCATCTCCACATGTCTCCGTTCCGCTAGGGCTGCGTAAAAATAACGGGCTCCGGTGTCAAATAAAGAGCAGCTTCTGATATAGGCTCCAGTCCGCTGCTACTCGAGTCCACTCCAGGCTTCTAATAAGCCTCATCACCGCGCAGTCACAAAATGCCCGGGAAAGCACAAGGGCTGCCTGTACCACTACTGGGGGACATATTCCTAATTACTAGACCCACTGAGCTGCTCTACAACTCCCAATACCCCTTAATTGCCGGGAGTTGCATTTTCTCAAAAGGGGTCGACTGCATATACTGGACATTCCTGATACAAAATGGTACCGACACTCATGGGCCTGGGGGGAATCCATTCCACATACCCCTCCTTATTCCTGTCTTTGTACATTGTGTAATATATCCAGAGATGTCATGGTGCCTAATGGAGTAAGATAATATCATTCAGGATTCAGTGACACAATGCTTCATACAGCAGGCAATTTGCTTTAAAACTGTGTCTCTGGCACATGGGAGTTTCCTTGTTTTACTGAACTAAACAGTGACGACTGGGATGCCAGGGGCCACAGGAAAATCTTAGGCTGAGGGCCCACTTTCCAAACTATTATACATCCTCTACTCCAGGTCTGGACTGCCAGTCAAAATAGGCCTTGGCATTCCAAGTACAGAGGGGCCCAATCAGCTCCCCACCAGCCCACTAAATATTGACTTTCAATGGCATCTTATGGCAGCCCCTCTGGCATTTGCCAGAACCCACAGATTGCCAGTCCGGGCCTGCTCTCCTTACTAAACCTCTTTATTCTCCTACTGTCTTTTATCCACACACGTCACTATACTCTGTTCTTCCATTATAAAGCCTCTTTTTTACCATAAAGAAATAGGGAATGAAAATAGGCCAAATGGTTAGAAGCAAGAGGCCCACTGACCCCTGGGCCCACCGGGAGTTTTCCTGGTATCCCAGTGGGCCAGTCCAACACTGGAACTAAACAAATGCTCTAGACCAGTGATCCCCAACCAGTAGCTCATGAGTAACATGTTGCTCTCCGACCCCTTGGCTGTTGCTCCCAGTGGCCTCAAAGCAGGTGCTTATTTTTGAATTCCAGACTTGGAGGCAAGTTTGTATATAAAAAGTTTGTATATAAAACAGGTGCACTGCCAAACAGAGCCTTAAGGTCCCCATAGACGCAAAGATTTTTCTTTGGTGAACGACCACGATTTTAGCCAAATCCGAACCAATCCGTCAAATTATCGTGAAGTTAGTGGGAATCGAACAATCGTACATCTTACAATTTTTCGTCCATCTGTCAGAAAGTTAATCGGCCAGGTTAAAAAAATGTTATCGGTCCCAGTGCAATCTATCTATGTTTGCAGGGCCAAGCAGCTACCCTCAGTTTTCCTGGCAATATCGCCTGAAATGGTCTTTTTAGTTGATGGATAAATCGTACATTTAAACGATCGTTTCAAGATAATCGTGATCTCGCGATAACGAAAAGATCTTTTAAAGATCTTCACATCTATGGCCAGCTTTAATGTAGGTTGACAATCCACATAGGGACTAACAAATCCTAATGATACTAAGCTCTATAGTTAGTATAGGTATGGGTATATAGAATTTAATTAAAAGTAGAGAGGGGTGTGTATGTATGGATGCTGGGTTTTCATTTGGAGGGGTTGAACTTGATGGACTTTGTCTTTTTTCAACCCAATTTAACTATGTAACTATGTAACAAATGGCCAAGCACAACACTTATTTGGTACCCAAGAACATGACTGTGTTCTGCAATACATAGGCATTTTTGCCCAGTAACAGAGCACTTAGATTGTGAGTGATAATTTCAATGTATGCTGAATTGTTCAATTTTATAAACAATATCTAGGGTTTAAGAGAAGTCACAAAAAAATGCAAAACAAACAAAACAGAGCAAATGAATGGAAATAAACTATACAGAAAACAAGAGCAAAGGAAAGAAGATAGCAAATGAAAAGGAGTAGAGAATTCAGGGAAAGGGATATTGGTGAGAGTAGAGAAAAAATAACTAACAAGGGCAGGGGAAAGTGTGAAACAGAAGAGGAAGGAAAAGGAAACACAGAATGTTGTAGTGAATAGCAGAGCAGAAGAGAACAGGAGATAAAGAAAGGGCATGGAATAAATGTAGAGAACGCAAGAAAAAAGTGGGAATCAGAGTCAGGAAAGATGGGTGATCCAACAGAAAGAGGAAAAAGTAGAGAGAATGTGGAAAATGTAAAGTTTAAGGAAGGGAACAAGTATTTTTTTCTTATTGCATAATATCTGTGGAGTGCCATTGTGCAAGGTGGTGCAGCTAGCCAGCGCGGGGTCCTCCTTGCAAAAAAATCTTTGGTGGAGCCCGATATACAGTCTCCTATACGGATCCCCGCCCACTTTTCCTGTGCCACGGCCGCAGGTATGAGAGCTGCTGGGAATTTATTATTATTTATTATACTGTATTAATTAATTATAGTTTTTTTTAATTATTTGCCTTCTTTATCTGACTTTTTCATACGGAGGTCACTGACCCCATCTCAAAAAACAAATACTCTGTAAGGTTTGTATTACTCATCTTTATATTCAGGGCCTTTCCTATTCATATTCTAGTGTCTCTTGTTCAAATCAATAAATAGTTGCTAGGGTGAAGTGGACCCTAACAAATAATAAAAAAATTAAAGACAATTGCAAATTGTATCAGAATATCCTCTTTACATCATACTAAAAGTTAACCCAGAATAATATTATACTGAAACAAACATTTCTTCAGATAATATATTTTCCTTTAAAATTCTGTAAAGAGACACAATTTTACTGTGGTTGTTAGAGGTTCAGTCCAAACAATGTGGGCATGTCCTTTAAAAGGTCATCTGGTCTGAGGTACCAAATCCCATAGCAGACTATTGGCAATATTAATTATAACTAATGTGGCACAGTGTCTGGGAAAACAGTAGAAAACACTAGAAGCATGATATCTATCTCCCAGAAAGCTGTATGAGACCCAGCATGGGAGCAGAGTTACAGTTGTTATATGCAGCATGGAATAACTGGTACAGCTGCTGATGTTACGACCTGGGGTTGGGGAGCTCTTTGCCAGTGGAAGTGGGAAATTGGAAGTCGTGACACGTCAGCTTTCTGATAGAGATTTGTAAACTTCTGTGGAAAACCAATCTTATTTGGAACAGACAGCCTAAGGGTGAATAAAGCTTTAAAGAAACAGTAACACCAGAAAATGAAAGTGCTTTAAAGTAATTAAAATATTATGTACTGTTATCCTGCACTAATAAAACTGATGCTTTGCTTCAGAAACACTACTATAGTTTATACAAATAAGCTGCTATGTAGCCACGGCAGCAGCCATTCTAAGCTGAAAAAGAAGAAAAAGGCACAGGTTACACATCAGATCACATATATGCTCTGTAGTATACAATGGAATTCTACAGAGCTTATCTATTATGTATCCTGTGCTTGAATGGCTGCCCCCATAGCTACACAGCAGCTTGTGTATATACACCACAGTAGTGTTTCAAAGCAAATACACCAGTTTTACCAGTGCAGGGCAATAGTACATTATATTTTGTTATATTATTTTTCTTTTAAAATACTTACATTTTTAGATGTTACTGTTCCATTAATAATATCCGAATTTCTGTGTTATTTACTGTTACACTATTACAAAAGCTCTGTTGTAAATAAAATGATTCCAGTGTCAGACTAGAGTGTCCGAGGCCACCTGGGGGTCTCCCGCCCATCGCGTGTCTCCAATTGCCACTCCCCACCACGTACCTCTTACCTTACTTACCTTTTACTTATGTTAATCATGAATCATACAATACTTTTTTAGATTTAGCAGCTCCCAGTAGTGCGGATAAGGAATTTCCTAAACTGCCGCTCTCAATTTGTCAATATAGGAAGAAAGTTGCTGTCTTGAAATTGCATTCCTCACCCTGATCTCACTCGTTAAAGCAGGTATCCCTTGCCACCGTGTTTGGCCCTTATTTTATTTGGATACATTATTGGTATTCCATATAACTGGATATCAAAGATTATATAAGAACATCCTAGGACTCAATTAGGAAACCTATCACATCAGAAAATACTAAAATAGATAAATACTAAAATAGATTGATGGTGCATTGACTTCATTCATAAAGGGTATTTGTACCCATATAGGCTCCATGCACACCTTGTTGGGGCACCACTGTGCCTGACTGCTCTGAACTATGTACAACTGCACATATTGATGCAAGGGAACCCAAAGTAACCTCCAGATCAGGCCCGGACTGGCAATCTGTGTGTTCTGGCAAATGCCAGAGGGGCTGCTATAAAGTTCCATAGAAAGTCCGTATTTATAGGGCTGGTGGGGGCTGTTTGGGCCTCTGTGTGGGCTGATTGGGCCTCTGTGAACCTGAAATGCCAGGGCCTATTTTAATTCTCAGTCCGGACCTGCTCCAGATAAGCCATGGCGGTAATTTCAGGTTCGCACTACCATGTTGCATTAATAGCTGCTACTGACTGTGCCAAATGAATTGCAGGCTAATGTCATTATTAACTCCATGTTCATTGGTGCCTTGCAAATGAGACTTGCTGTTTAGGGGGTGTATCAACCAGATTAGCTATAGTAGGAGTGCCCATACTTTAATAATGTGAGGTCTACTTTTAGTTATGATGTCTCATTAGGATCTACATCCATAAAAGCACTGTTACAATTCTTTTCCATGGAAAATATTACTTAATGAGAAAATGTATATTGTTATATTTAACAAACAACTATTTGTAATGTTACCTTAACATAAATATCTGCATGAAATAGGAGGGTGATTTAGACAAGCTGTTTGTTGACAGTGTCTTGAGATCTACTGATCACCAGCTAAAGGTCTACTGGCAGATCCCGATCTAACTTTTGGACATCCCTGAGCTATAGGGTTACACAAAATTTCTAAACTTTTCAACATTGACTACCATGGGTTTCTTATGATGCCACTTTCTTCACTTTAAATATTTGTAATACAAAGGTGGTATCTTTCCTTTTTACTTATGTTTAAAGGTTTGTAGTATACCCCTCCCATGTTAGCATTTGTTATATATTGAATTAGGGGATCTGTAGTAATGGGAAAATCATTTAAAAGGAAGAAGAAATAACAAACGCAAGCAAATTAAAGCAACTTTATTAAAATTTTAGAAATAGAGGAAATGGAAAAAAAGTATGTAGTAATTGGGAAATCATCTAAAAGGAAAGAGCAATAACAACCATCGGAAAAAATATGTGAAAATCAGAAAAAATATGTCGTTTGTAATTAATATTTAACTCTATCTTGTAATTCATGACAGTGTTATAGCAGGTGGGATCAGAAACCCTACAACCTGAAGCAGCCACAGTATGAATGCTTAAAGGGATACTGTCATGGGGGAAAATTTTTTTCCAAAATGAATCAGTTAATAGTGCTGCTCCAGCAGAATTCTGCACTGAAATCCATTTCTCAAAAGAGCAAACAGATTTTTTTATATTCAATTTTGAAATCTGACATGGGGCTAGACATATTGTCAATTTCCCAGCTGCCCCATGTCATGTGACTTGTGCTTTGATAAACTTCAATCACTCTTTACTGCTGTACTGCAAGTTGGAGTGATTATCACCCCCTCCCTTTTCCCCCCAAGCAGCCAAATACAAGAACAATGGGAAGGTAACCAGATAACAGCTCCCTAACACAAGATAACAGCTGCCTGGTAGATCTAAGAACAACACTCAATAGTAAAAACCCATGTCCCACTGAGACACATTCAGTTACATTGAGAAGGAAAAACAGCAGCCTGCCAGAAAGCATTTCTCTCCTAAAGTGCAGGCACAAGTCACATGACATGGGGCAGCTGGGAAATTAACAAAATGTCTAGCCCCATGTCAGATTTCAAAATTGAATATAAAAAAATCTGTTTGCTCTTTTGAGAAATGGATTTCAGTGCAGAATTCTACTGGAGAAGCACTATTAACTGATTCATTTTGAAAATTTTTTTTTTTCCCATGACAGTATCCCTTTAAACCTTATTTTTGTGGTTATTTTACAGTTGTATGTATGGAAATTATTTGGTTATTCTTCTTTATCACTGGTTTATCGTGCTTTCTAATCTCTACTTCAAATGATACACCCCCCCCCCCAAAAAACATATATTATTTTGAAATAAATTTATTTTGCATAATGAAAAGAAATATAATTGTAAACAATCTTTTACTATGTAACATAGTAGGTTATGTTGAAAAAAAGACCTACACCCATCAAGTTCAACCTTAAGTCTGTATTTAACCTGCCTAAATGCTGGTTGATCCAGAGGAAGGCAAAAAGCCCCATTCGAAGCCTCTCCAAAAAAATCCTTCCTGACTCCAAAATGGCAATCGGACTAGTCCCTGGATCAACTTGTACTATGAGCTATCTCCCATAACCCTGTATTCCCTCACTTGCTAAAAAGCCATCCAACCCCTTCTTAAAGCTATTTATTACACTATGGGGTTATTTATTAAAGTAAGAATGTCAAAAACTTGAAAAATATTATAAAATAAGTTTTTTTACCATAAAAAACATGTTTTTAGAGATTTATTATGCACCGAGGATGGAAGAAGTCTAAATCCGGCATCTCAGACCTGCTGAGGTGGTATATAAGTCAATGGCAGAGGTCCCTATCCTATTTGGAAGTTTCTGTGGTCTGGGCTGAAATTAGTCAGACTATTTCAGACTTTTAAATCAAGCTTTTTTTAATAATAAATAAGGTCAAATCGTAAAATCTAGTTTTCTCTGACTTTTTAAAATAAAAACTGTTATTCTTATAAAGAATGTTTTTTTTGTTACTAGACTTGTTATCCAGAATGCTCAGGACCTGGGGTTTTCCGTAATTCTACTAGAAAATCATTTAAACCTTAAATTTGCTTCCAATAACGATTAATCACATCTTAGTTGGAATAAAGGACAGGTATGGGACCTGTTATCCAGAATGCTCGGGACCTGGGGCTTTCCGGATAACTGATCTTTCTGTAATTTGGATATTCATACCTTAATCTACTAAATAATCACGTAAACATTAAATAACCCCAGAAGGCTGGATTTGCTTCCAATAAGGATTATTTATGTCTTAGTTGGAATAAAGAACAGGTATGGGACCTGTTATCCAGAATGCTTGGGACCTGGGGCTTTCCGGATAACTGATCTTTCCGTTATTTGGATATTTATGCCTTAAGTCTACTAAATAATCATATAAACATTAAATAAACCCAATAGGCTGGTTTTGCTTCCAATAAGGATTAATTATATCTTAGTTTTTATATCAAGTACAACCTACTGTTTTATTACTACAGAGAAAAAGGAAATCATTTTTAAAAATCTGTATTATTTGGATAAAATGGAGTCTATGGGAGCCTGCCTTTCCGTAATTTGGAGCTTTCTGGATAACGGGTTTCCAGATAACGGATCCTATACCTGTACAAGGAACTGTTTATTGTTACAGAGAAAAAGGAAATGCTTTTTAAAAATTAGGATTATTTGGATAAAATGGAGTCTAATGGAGACGGCCTTTCCATAATTCAGGTTTTTGGATAACAGGTTTCTGGATAACGGATCCCATACCTGTATTACGTATAGTATGAAGGGATTTCATGTACATAGTTTGACAATACAGTATTTTTATTCATCTTATAAGTGCATTAACATTTTAAGTTAACTTCCACTTAGGGGCATATCTATCATGTGATACAAGGTTTTTGCGGTAAACATCATGAATTCCAATTCGAGTTTCCGAAACTCACATTTTTGATAATTATCAAATGCAAAAACTGGATTAATTTAAAACTCACTGAACATTCAGATTTGCAGAGTTTTTCTTTACTATTTTTGAGATTATTCAAAACTTGAATATGCTTGATTTGGTTTTTTGATAGGTCTGCCTCCCAACTTGTTGTGTCTCTTTCTTTAAGGGCTTTAGCACATGGGCAGATTCGGGGAGATTTAGTCGCCTGGCAACTAAACGCCTCTTCTTCGGGGCGACAATCTCCCCGAACTGTCTTCCCCCTGCCTTTCGCCTTCTAAAATGCAAAATCGCCTGCGGCAATGCACTCGCGGCACTTAGATTTCCGAAGTTGCCCGAACCTGCCTCACAAGGCAAATCGAACCGCCGCGAGTACATTAGACGGCTTACTGGTCACGTGATGTTGGACCCAATGGAGCTTATCATCGAGCTTAACATAGAGCTTATCTTATGCAAATAAGGTTTTGAATCTGCTATATATTTAGAGTTTCCTTTTAATGTGCACTTTTTAATGTTATACCGAGTTATGAGATTAATTATGTTGCCTTGTGAGGCAACTTCGGGCGACTTCGGAAATCGAAGCGCCACGAGTGCATTGCCGCAGGTGATTTTTAATTTTTTGCAGTATTTTCATTTTATCTATGCCAAGATTAATCAAGGGTGACAAAATGTTCAGAGTGTCACTGGAAAATAATGATATGTACCCCCCCATGTTTACAAGTAGCCTATACAAAGAGATACCATCAAACAATGCCAGCAAAGGTATCCCCCTGTACAAAGCACAAATCAGCAGGAACAACCCCCACTGAAGATTCCCCATAGCTTGTAAAGAGAGATACCATCGGACGATGATAGGGTAGGTATCTCCCTGTATTAAGCACAATTCAGTAGGAACAGCCCCCAAGTTTCCCCCATAGCCTATTCAAAGAGATACCATCAAACTTTGCCAGCATATGTATCCCCTTGTACAGAAAACTTCAGCAGGAACAGCCCCCCAAGTTTCCTCCATAGCCTGTACAGAGATATTAACAAATTATGCCAGCACAAGAATCCCCCTGTACAAAGCACAATTCAACAGGAACAGCCCCCAAAGTTTCCCAGTAGCCTGTACAGAGAGATATCAAACAATGCCAGCATAGGTATTCCCCTGTACTAAGCAAAACTCAGTAGGAACAGCCCCCCCCAAAAAAAATTTCCTATAGCCTGTACAGAGAGATACCATAAAAATTATGTCAGCATAGGTATCCCCCTGTACTAAGCGCAATTGAGCAGGTACAGCCCCCCCCACAAGATTTCCCATAGCCTGTACAGAGAGATACCATCAAAAAATTCCAGCACAGGAATCCCCCCGTACAAAGCCACAAATCTGGGCATGTAGGTATCCCCCTGTACAAAGCACAATTTAGCAGGAACAACTCCCCAATGTTTCCCAGTAGCCTGTACAAAGAGATACCATCAAACAATACCAGCACAAGTATCCCCCATTACAAAGCACAATTCAGCAGCAACAGCCCCCCCCCCCAAGATTCGCCATAGCTTGTACAGAGAGATACCATCAAGCTATGCCAGCATAGGCATAGCTTGATCCCCCCATACTAAGTCAATTGGAGAAGTCCCAAAAATATCCTGATCTGCACTGGGTTTCGTGCAAAATAAGATTTTTGCCGTTTTCAGGCAAAAATTCGAAGAAAACTGATTTTTTTTTGGACGGAAAAGCCGAAAATTCACAAATTGGAATTTTTCTGGAAAATGTATTGATAAATAAGGGGGAAAAAACACGGATTTGGTCAGAGTCATTTTCAGAAAATAATTCGATATATTCGAAAAGGCCTCAAAGTTTAAACCTTATCAAGGAAGTACTGCCTTTCTCACTCATATTGTCAGAGTCTGGTGTTAACTTTCAACAATGGTAGCTGTTGGTTGGGAAATTGCAGAACCATATCATATGTATATCACATATACTGAAATGCATTCAAGCAGGAATCCAAATACCCCAAAATCTCTCCTTGTATCTGTCCTGCCAGGTCTGTAACCTCAATCTGCTTTTCCTTCCTGCAAAATATGAAGCCATCACTCAGTGTGTTCCCTTCTCAACTGCGAAGTTATAAAATTCAATATTCACTTGCAAATAATGAACCGATAAAATAAAATAAAGTAATTTAGCAACACAGATGCTGGAACATATCACTGACCAGGCTGTAACTTCAATTCCAGGTTAGGAAAATGGTAGAACAGAATGTGAGAGGGAGTGAATCAGAAAAGGAAAAATGACTTGGCTGTGTATTTAAATAGTGCCAGTCCCCAACATCTAGAATAACAGCAGGCAATTTTGGGAACGTAAATACACTTCTCTCATAGCCGGCTGGGAATCATTATTGGGGTGGACTAGACTAGAGTACAAAACTATTCCCCTTCATTCTCCCTGGCTTAGAAATAGTTTAGCTCTTTCCCACTTTCTGTGCCCCTTAAGGGTGAGCCCTACATTAGCATCATCACCCGGAAAACTTCTACAACATAAATTCCACTTGTCACTGCACTGACCCATCTCCACTGGATTTCCAGTGATAAAAAAATGTATCCCCATTAATAGCTATAGCTCATTAAGAGACATAGTTATGGGCAGTCAAATGAACTAGTATAATTAGTCATGTTATTTATGTATCACAGCAATCTGCACTTTTTTCAATTCACACATGAATTAGTCCATTAGGCTGGTAATAATAAATGAATGAAATCAGACAGGTAATACATAAGATAGGTGGGGAAACTCTGATACTTCTGCTGACTTATGCCATTTCTGCATATGCACTCTCCATGCAGACAGGGCTGCTATTTTTTTATATAGCCACTTGAGGGCCTGTGCCTAGGGTGAAAGCTTTAGGTTAGTGGCCCTTGGGTGCCTATGTGAAAATTTAAATTTTTTAAGATTGAAAACAAAAGCTCCCCAGTAATTGCCTGTGACTTTCCATCTAAATCTGGCAGTGGAGCTGGGGGTGAGGGGTAACTGGCCCATCTCTGCACGTCATGGTAGGAAGTGATATCACTTGTAACTAGACATGACATCACATGCATGCACAGTTCACAGGCTGTTGGGGGCATTAAATTCAGCACTGCCTGTGGGGTGAGCAAGGGTGCACTCGGGTACAGTTTGTTCTGCTGGGGAGCCTCCACTCTGCAAGCTGCTGTGAACATACTGTACATAAGATAGGGGGCAGCATAACAGAGGAATTCAGAGAGAGCATCAAATAGTAGATAAATGAAAGGTGAGAGAGTAAGAAAAAAAGAAAAGAGACAGGACAGAAATGTGGAGAAATTACAGAAAACCCTGAAGGTTGAGAGAATAGAAACTAGGGATGCACCAAATCCACTATTTTAGGATTTGGCCAAATCCCAAATCCTTTGTGAAAGATTTGGCCGAATACAGAACCGAATCAGAACCCTCATTTGCATATGTAAATTAGAAAAATGAAGGGGAAAGAGAGTAAAAACTGTTTGACTTTCTTGTTTGTGTTACAAGAGTGTAACATTGTTTGCATGTGTTACAAGAGGTCACATGATTTTTTTGGATTTGGTTCGGCCAAGTCCTTGGATTCGAATCCCGTACCAAATGCTGGATTTGGTGCAAACCTATTAGGAACTGGTTAAAGAGAAGAGGGAAACAGAACAGGAGAGGAAGCCATAGAGCAGAAGAGAACGAGTCAAGGGGGTTGTAGACAGTGGGAGAATGGAAATAAAAGGGTGTCAGAGAAGGGAAGAGCAGGAGAGAAAGGGAAGGAGTATAGAAGGTGAAGCAAAAAAAAAGAAAGAGGAGTCAGAGAAAGAGAATGTGTGTGCAAATAAAAGGGACCAACTGTATAGAAGAGGAGAAAATAAAAAGGGGGAAAGCAGAATAGGAAAGCAGAACCGTAGAACATAAGGTGAGAGGGAGATGAGAACAGGAATGAAAGAGCTAGGAAAGAAAAGAGAAGAATGGAAAAGTGCACAAAAGAAGAGAACAAATTAAAAAAACAATAGAGATCTTTAGGGAAAGTCGAACAGGTGCTTGTACATGTGGTGCATAATAATAGTTTATAATTAGAATTGTAGAGGTACAATGAGTGTGTATGTGAAGGGTTAGCGCAGCAGTACAGATAGTTGTTTCCAGACAGAAATTATCTGTTAAATTTGATCATATAGGAATAATTATTGTGAAGGGGGCCCCTCATGACTCAAGTGCTTTGTTTTGTTTTATGGTATTTTAGGGGAAGTGGTTTCATCAATAAATATGATTGATTTTATATATGTGTAGAGACCCCGAGAATTTAGTGCATTTCACTCAGGCAGTTATTGGTTATTTAAGACACCTTATGCGGTCCTTTGTTCACTTAGGCAGTTATTTCCCTTACCTGGTGTTACATGTAATTTAATACTAGGCTAAGAATTGCCCAGTAGGTGGCAATATGATTTAATATAAAAGGGTAGAGCACAATGTGCTTAGGATCTTTTCCAGGGACCTCACCTCACTGGAGGTAGGTACAGATCCAGGGTCCCAGCTTGCTAATGATAGCAAGTTTTACACTCATAGTTGATCTGGGGGGAAAGGGTGACCTAGGGAAGGTAGTGAGCAACCCTTCGCTCCAAGAAGAAATATAGGGGTTAGGACCCTGTGGTGTTTAACCTGCAGATACAGAGATTTTAATGGGTTGACATAACTCCCAACTGTCCGATTTTCTTCGGGACTGGTGGAGAATCATTGACACTGGCGTTGGGATCACAGAAAATAGTGAATCACTCCCAGGGATAAATCTGTGAACAGGAGTGTGGTAAATCATAGACCCTTTTCTTATCTCTGGGAAGGAATGTTATAAACTGAGCTTATTCTACCTCTGTCAGGAGTGCCCAATGGCGCTCCCGTCTCCGTCGGTTCCAAGATGTTGGCGCCCATAGACTCCACATGGGATAGCGGCGTCTTGTCGCCAGCACAACGACGTCACGCGTCCATCGCGAAAAATCTAAATAAAAAGACACTGAGGTCACGGGTTCAATGCCCGATTATAGAATTTGTTTGCTGCATTCCTGGGTGTTCCTAAATTCCTTGTATCCCGATTCCTGGGCTTTTGACCTTGCCTGAACTCTGATTCTTTGCTGCCAACCTATTGAACTTTTGCCTGTATCCTGACTACATTTATTCTTGATCCCTTGGTTATTGCAAACTTGAACTTTGCCCTGAAGCTTCCTCCTTGGTCCGGACTTCTCCGCTAGGAGCCGATAGGCCCCTGACAACCTCAAAGAAGTAGACTACTGACTTTTTTATTACTAAGTTGTTGAGCTTTTAATAAAGACGTTTGTTGCTGCAAGAAATATCTGTGATCCTGATCATTTACTAAAGTCTGCATGATACAGGGCCAACAGGTGATTCTCTTGAACTATTTGTCTGAAATCCTTCCCATGGATAAAACAGGACAAAGATGAAATACAGGGTACAGGGTGCTGGGAGTTACAGGGACCAGTACAGGGTGCTGGGAGTTACAGGAACCAGTAAGTGAAGGTTTCCTTCTTAACAGTCCCAATTCTAGTAATACAACTAATGATGCATGGTTCACACATGAAGAAATTCAAAAGAGACTAGAACATGTTAAGATTAACAAAGGTCCAGGGCCAGATGGTATTCATCCCAGGGTAATTAGCGAGCTTAGCTCTGTGATTGCCAAACCTCTTTACTTAATTTTTCAGGATTCATTGAGATCTGGCATAGTGCCGAGAGACTGGCGAATTGCTAATGTGGTGCCTCTATTCAAAAAAGGTTCCCGTTCTCAGCCTCAAAACTATAGGCCGGTTAGTCTGACGTCAGTGGTAGGAAAGCTTTTCGAAGGGTTAATAAAGGATAAGATACTGGACCTCATAGCAAATCATAATACTATGAGTTTGTGCCAGCATGGTTTTATGTGTAATAGATCTTGCAAGACTAACTTAATTTCTTTTTATGAGAATGTAAGTAGAGACCTCGATTCTGGGATGGCAGTGGATGTGATTTACTTAGACTTTGCTAAAGGATTTGATACAGTGCCACACAAAAGGTTACTGGTTAAATTAAGGAATGTTGGCCTGGAACATAGTATTTGTACCTGGATAGAGAACTGGCTAAAAGATAGACTACAAAGAGTGGTGGTAAATGGAACATTTTCTAATTGGACTAGTGTTTTTAGTAGAGTACCACAGGGCTCTGTACTAGGTCCCTTGCTTTTCAACTTGTTTATTAATGACCTGGAGGTGGGCATTGAAAGTACTGTTTCTATTTTTGCAGATGATACTAAATTGTGCAGAACTATAGGTTCCATGCAGGATGCTGCCACTTTGCAGAGTGATTTGTCTAAACTGGAAAACTGGGCAGCAAACTGGAAAATGAGGTTCAATGTTGATAAATGCAGGTTATGCACTTTGGCAAAAATAATATAAATGCAAGTTATACACTAAATGGCAGTGTGTTGGGAAGTTTCCTTAAATGAGAAGGATCTAGGGGTCTTTGTAGATAACACGTTGTCTAATTCTGGGCAGTGTCATTCTGTGGCTACTAAAGCAAATAAAGTTCTGTCTTGCATAAAAAAGGGCATTAACTCAAGGGATGAAAACATAATTATGCCTCTTTATAGGTCCCTGGTGAGGCCTCATCTGGAGTATGCAGTGCAGTTTTGGACTCCAGTCCTTAAGAGGGATATAAATGAGCTGGAGAGAGTGCAGAGACGTGCAGCTAAATTGGTTAGAGGGATGGAAGACTTAAATTATGAGGGTAGACTGTCAAGGTTGGGGTTGTTTTCTCTGGAAAAAAGGCGCTTGCGAGGGGACATGATTACACTTTACAAGTACATTAGAGGACATTATAGACAAATGGCAGGGGACCTTTTTACCCATAAAGTGGATCACCGTACCAGAGGCCTCCCCTTTAGACTAGAAGAAAAGAACTTTCATTTGAAGCAACGTAGGGGGTTCTTCACAGTCAGGACAGTGAGGTTGTGGAATGCACTGCCGGGTGATGTTGTGATGGCTGATTCAGTTAATGCCTTTAAGAATGGCTTGGATGATTTTTTGGACAAACATAATGTCAAAGATTATTGTGATACTAAGCTCTATAGTTAGTATAGGTATGGGTATATAGAATTTAATTAAAATTAGGGAGGGGTGTGTGTATGGATGCTGGGTTTTCATTTGGAGGGGTTGAACTTGATGGACTTTGTCTTTTTTCAACCCTATGTAACTATGTAACTATGTAACCGGGGATTGGTATCAAGCACAGGTCACACGCAGTACAGTCACACTATCATCACACAATGACAGTACACTCGTCTCACTAGGTGTGCTACATATAATTTAGCAAAAAAAATTATTTTCATCCTAGAAACCTGAGATCCACTGGAATTTGTCTTATTTTTGTGTGTGAAGTGATAAAGTGTTATTTTTAGATCTAATGTGGATTTGGAGTGTTAACATATGAATTCACCTGTACGATGCACAATTCAGAGGGACCAGTCCCTTAAGTTTACTTATAGTCTGTAGAAAGATGCCATAAATCGATGCCAGCATAGGTATTCACATGTACTAAGCACAATTCAACAGAAACTGCTCCTAAATTTGATCATCTGTATATAGAGATACCCTAAATCACTGACCACATAGGTATTCTTTTGTACTAAGCACAATTCAGCAAAACAGCCCCCTAAGTTTGTTTATAGGCTGCACAAAGATGCCATAAAACTATGGTAACATCGTATTCACCAGTTTGAAGCACAATTCAGAGAAAACAGCCCCTAAATTTGCCAATAGTTTGTACTGATAACCGAAAACATTACTAGTTTCCCCTGTACTTAACAAAATACAGCAGGAACCCCCCCCCCTCTAAAGTTTGATCTCAGCCTGTACACTGAGATATGATCGACAATGGCAACATAGGTAATCACCTGTATGAAGCACAATTCAGCAGGAATAGCCCCTTATATTTGCTCATAGACAGGGCCTATGGGTTTTGGGTCTAGAGGGAGGATCGCCCCCCACGCTGGCTGTCACTGAACTGCAGATTTGGGTAGGGTGGGCAAGAACTCAGGTACCTGCTTTCTTCTACACAGCTTTCTGTACTGAAGTGTAAACCCACATGGGGATAGGATAGGCTGGGGGGGGAAGTTCAAACTTCATCCATCCAATCCCTGTGCAGTTCTACTGGGACTTAAATTCTGAGGCAACAGCTGAGGGGAAGTAAAGTCAAAAGCTAAGGTTCTCCATTAAAAAGAAAACTATTTTTTAATACACATGTTTTTAAAAATCTATACCATTTTTATAAAAAATGCAATCCCTTGCCTGTGATTCCCCCTTCACTCCATTAGCTTTGATTACTGATCACACAAATCTTTAGGTGACCTCCAGGTCCTTACTGGGATTCAAAACAGGCCCTGGCATTTCAGGCGCACAGAGGCCCAAACAGCTCCCACCAGCTCAATAAACAGTGACTATCTTACAGCAGCCCCTCTGGCATTTGCCAAAACCCACATTATGGGTCTGACAACCATTGTCTGGACTACAGTGAATTATTAGCACTGCTCTGCTCCTATTTCTGGATGGTGGGAGGGACAGCAGCACATGGGATTCTTTTATACATTTGCTTCTCACTAACATTAACCTCAATCAGAAATAACACTGCAAGCTGCTTTGCTGTTGTACTGGAACTTGGGTAGCAATGATGATAGTGTCAACGTAATGTAGCCAGCGCCATCTACAGATTTGTGTGATTAGTAATCAGAGCTATTGGAGTGAAGGGGAGAATCACAAGTAAGGGTTCGTGATTTTTTTAAAAATAAATGTATAATAGAAATATGTTTATTTTTTTTTAATGGAGAACCTAGACCATTAGGGCCCCTGGCCACCAATGTGTTTTTTGCTTTTTAACCACTAGGCTCCTGGGGGGACTTGATAATTTTGTTGTACAGGGCCCTGTTATTTCTGATGGCAGCCCTGCTCATATATGTACACATACAATTAGGGCTGCATAGATATTCACCTGTACAAAGCACAATTCAGCAGGAACAACCCCTTATTGTGTTCTTAGCCTACAAAGATACCATAAAACAATGGCAGCATAGGCATTCCCTTGTATCAAGCACAATTCAGCAGGAACAGCCCCCTAAGTTTCCCCATAGCCTGAACAGAGATATGTGTGCTATTAAAATATGCCAGCATATGTATTCTGCTATATTTAAAACTATACAATAGAAATGTTTCAGGTTAGTTCTCGCACACATGGACTTTTATGTTGTTTTTTAGTAATGTTCTTTTTAATAGTATTTGCAAAATGGATGATTTTTTTTCCCCCTAACACTGTTTTTAAAGGAATATTTGCAAAATGGATGATTTTTTCCCCCTTAGGGCTCTTACACATGAGCGTTTTTACCTGCACTCCCCTGCATTCCGTTTTTTGGGGTTCAGCCGCAGGGGAGCGCAGAAATAGACGCATTTCATTATTTCAAATGGGGCTGTACTCACACAGGCGCATGTAGGCGCCGAACGCAGGTTGAGACTCAACATGTTGCATTTTTCCTGCGTTCGGCGCCTACACGCGCCTGTGTGAGTACAGCCCCATGTAAAATAATGAAATCCGTCTATTCCTGCGCTCCCCTGCGGCTGAACGCCGAAAAACGGAACGCAGGGGAGCGCAGGTAAAAACGCTCATGTGTAAGAGCCCTAACACTGTTTTTTCAGGAATATTTGCTTGCCTTTGAGCAACCAGTCTATTATTTTTGTTGCTGATTGGTTGCTATGGATTATTGCACCAGACAACATTTTCTTGTTGTTAGTAAAGGCTCTTACACACGGCCAGTTTTACCTGCGCTCCACTGCGTTGCTCTTTCTTCCGTTCAGCCGCAGGGGAGCGCAGGAGTAGACGCAGTCAATTATTTTGAAGGGGGCTGTACTCACACAGACGCATGTAAGCGCCAAAAGCAGGTGAAATGCAACATGCTGCGTCCCAACCTGTGTTTGCCATTTACATGCGTCTGTGTGAGTACAGCCCCCTTCGCAATAATTGACTGCGTCTACTCCTGCGGTCCCCTGCGGCTGAACGGAAGAAAGCGCAGATAAAAACGGCAGTGTTTAGAGTCCTAAAAGAGCCCATGAGTGCAAGATTGGTGGCTGGAAAGTTTTTAGGGGAAAGCATTTCTAATTAGGAGGAACGTAGAACCATTCTGCTAGCTTTGAGCTTGGATAAAATGCAGGACCCCGTTACTTGCAGATAGTATTTCTGCTATGAATGTTACATCCATAAATAGATTTACCAGTAAAAGATAGGTCAGTCAGGTGTCTGTTTTCTGAAAATTCAGTTCTGTAAACTCTTACTTCTCATTTTCATCTCGTGTCTTTATTAGTTATTGGTGCTCCCTCAGCTCTTGTAAACAATTTGCACGGGTTGCAGAGCACCTAAAAAGGAACTAGCATTAGAGGAAACAGCTGCACCTGTAGAGTGGTTACTGGAGATAAATAGACATAATGACGAATCTGTGGGAAATGGGCTGTTTTACAACATGAGCACAGTGTTGTTATTAATGAGATGCTTTTACCAAAATACAATATTGTTTTCTGTCATTGGGAGAGTTACTCAAAGTGCCTTCCACTGAAGGGACACAAAACTGCCTGGGAATTTCACTTTTTCTATTTAAAGGCAAGGGCACAGGGAGAATTGGCTCCACTGCTCTCATTCTGCATTTTTTCTGCCTGAAGTGCAAGAACCTAGAGCAGAGATCAGCCCTACATTGCCAAAGCAGGCATTTTGGGGCCGCTCTCCGCTCCTCATACCTGCACCCAGGTGGAAGCTGTACATTAGCTCTTGTCAGTAGGGTAACTAGATATTACTGGGCCCCACAGCAACTTATTCTTCAGGCCCCTAAAATGACTAGAGATTGACCTGTTTTATCAATAATTCTTGAAATTGTATATGAATTAGGGCCTCATGGGACCCCCTATGGTCTGCTACACCCCTGGCTCTTGTCCTAAGTAAACAATTAGATTGCTGGGAATAAACGGAACCTAGAAAATGCAGTAAAGGAGTAATGCAAGAATAGTGAAGATACCAATATTTTTCCCTGGTATCCCAGCAGGCCAGTGTACCCTTGGTGGCAGTCTGAAAATAGTAGTAGAGATTACTCTAAGTGGAACAGTGATATGACCAGCTGTATTCACTGGGAAGGCTCTCTTTATGTCAGACATTGATATTACTTTGTGCAGTTGCCTGTCCTCTGAGTTTCCTGCCATTAACAAGTCACATGGGGTTCAAGTTAAAATAGTGATGACAGCGGCACTGTACTTTCTGAACTACCAGTCAAGCATTTATTTAGCAAAAGAGCCTCAGTCTCGTAGAAAAAAAACTGTACATTTCCTCCCAAAGGATTCATTTATTTATTTTCTTTGCTGTGTGCTGGGCCCATGTATGCAATGTATTAATTACCTTGTTTCTCTTTGGCTGGTTCTCAATCACTTCAGCACAAATGGGCTGTAGGGATCAGTCGAATATGAACATTCTGGGGCAGATTTATCAAAGGTCAAAGTAAAAATTCGACTTTCAAACTAATTTTTGTGTACTTCGACTAGGGAATAGTCCAAATTCGATTTAAATTTGAATGTATCATGTACTGTCTCTTTAAAAATTCGACTTCGACCATTTGCCATCTAAAACCTGCCGAATTGCTGTTTTAGCCTATGGGGGACCTCCTAGAAACCTATTTGGAGTCAATTGGTGGACTTAAAAAATCAAAGGGTTTTTTTGGGGAAAAACTTTGAATCTTACGATTTGAATGCGATATTACTTCTATTTGTACGATTCGAATTCGATCGAAAACTGACCTATTTGGCCCAAAAAACCCTTCAATTTAATTTCAGTCGGTCTTTTTGAATTCGAATTTCGAAGTCTTTCAAATTCAAAATTTGACCCTTGATGAATCTGCCCGTGTGTCCCTATCAGCTTGTAGTTCCAACCCAGCCCTACATACCTTGACTGAGCAAGCTCTGAGTAAGAAATGCATTTGTTTCAGGGATGCACTGATTGGTTCGGATTTGGTTTGGAATTTGACCAAGATTCAGCCTTTTTCAGCAGGATTCGGCTGAATCCTTGTGCTCGGCCGAACCGAATCCTTTAAATTAGGGCCTGGAAGGGAAATCACGTGACTTTTTCCTTTCCCATCCCTAATTTGCAAACTAGGATTCGGTTTGGCATTCCGCCGAATCGTTCACGAAGGATTCAGGGATTTGGTGGAATTCAAAATAGTGGTTCGGTGCATCCCTAATTAGTTTAGGAAGTAGAATGCTGAATATAAGTTATTAAAAGGGCATGTTCAACTATAATCCCCTTGACAAAGGCTTACGCCGAAACGTTGGGGCCATTCTCATACTGGTGGTAGGTGTATCTGCTCCTTGCTGTATAATTGTAATACTTACTGTTTACTGTTATGTAATTGTGGCTATGTTTAAACGTTAGGTATATACCATGTAAGCTTATGTATTGTATTATACAGGCCTACTATTGTGGCTTTGTGTGTATTATTTGCATAAACAAGTAAAACTTTATTTTAAATATACCATACTTGCCTTCTTTTGAGTGTGCATACCTATCTATATATTGTTACGTTGTGGGGTACCCATTGTAGGGGTACCCTTTTGATGTTTGCACCTCTTGCACTGTTTACCTACAGCATTTGCTGAATTGGTGTGCCCTCCACCCATTACTAAATTCCATGTTCAACTATAAATCAGCTTTGAGCATGATGTAGAGTGATATCCTGAAGCAATCTGCAATTGGTTCTGGAGTTATTTTGCTTTTAATTCAGTAGCTCATCAGTTTGCAATTTCAGCAATATGATTGATAGGGTCCAAATTACCCTAGCAACCATACATTGATTTGAAGAAGAAAGTTGAATGTGAATAGAAGAGGGTCTAAATAGAAAGAGGAGTAGCAATAACAATACATTAATCGCCTTACAGAACATTTGTATTTTAGATGGGATCACAAGTTATGGGAGTCTCTCTTTGAATTGGCAGAAAGGGCTGGGGGTCTTCTTAGCAGCTGAGGAAATCCAAGGTCCTTATAATGTCTAGATATATTCATATTTCTGCCACTTTTGCAGCATATTGTACCTGGATTTCAACTCCATATCATACACACATCAACCTCCACGACAATGATGGTATAATTCCTATGCTTAGTGACTGCCATGTTAATACTGCCTTAAGAATTTTATAATGATTACTGTAGTTATGACATACGCGTGAAATAATCCCCACAATTCAATGTGACACAAAATCTTCCTTGTGCCACAGGCATTATGGGAAAGTTTTTGCTCAAGAGCTCATGTGACTTTACTGGATGAATTAAAGGAGGACAGTCATTGCATATCTAAACCATCAATTATAATACTTAATGGCTTACACATTATTATGGCCTTGACTATTATTTCCCGACATTTCATACATTTTATATTACTTTATGGTTACACTTCACTCTGCCTCAGCGAAGCTTTATTTCTTTCACTTTTAAAGGATAAGTAAACCTTAAAAATATGTGAACGTAAAATTGATGAAGGGGCTATTCTAAGCACTTTTGCAATGTACATTCATTATTTATTTTGTTTTTATGCCAAGATATTAAAGGATACATGCACTGTTAATATGAATGAATTTTGTTACAACAGCGCCACCTGCTGGTCATTTTCCCACCAGTCCGACAAGCAGTCAAGGAAGTTGTCAGGAAAAAGAAAGAGGCTGCTCTGATGTTCTTCTGCTTAGGAATAAAATTAGAAACCTTTCTCTTTGAAGTGTTGACTACGCGTAGGGATCATTCTCCACTGTACATTGACGGATCTCCGGTGAAAATTGTCATGAGCACCAAATTCCTTGGGGTTCATCTGGCGGAGAACCTCTCCTGGTCCCTTAACACCATCTCTATAGTGAAGAAAGCACAGCAGCTTCTCTACTTTCTGCGAATGCTGAAAAAAGCCCACCTTCCACCACCCATTCTCACTATCTTCTACAGAGGGTCTATTGAAAGCATTTTATGCAGCTGCATCACTACCTGGTATGGAAACTGCTCTGTATCAAATCACAAGATCCTGCAGCGGGTGGTGAGGACAGCGGAAAAGATCATTGGGGTCTCGCTTCCTGCCATCATGGATATTTACCACACCCGCTGTCTCCAGAAGGCTACCAGCATTGTCAGGGATAGCACCCACCCTGCACATGATCTCTTTACCCTCCTGCCATCCTGTAAAAGATACCGCAGTATTCGAGCGCTGACTTCCAGAATGCGAAACAGTCTATTTCCACAAGCCATCAGGTATCTCAACTCCCAAGGACTGAACTGAATATATTCATAAGGAACTGAAATGTCCACTTTGCCCAGCATGACCGTGTACTAGAGTTGTTGTATAGCACCGGGGGTTTCTGAAGGAACGACATTTCATTTCTACTATGTACTATATTTACTGTATATGGCTGAAATGACAAAATCTTGACTTGACCCACATTTGACCATTGGCCGATATACATTACCAAATCTGCCCCTCCCCAAGCCAAGTTGACAGCCTCTTGGCTCCAGTATCTCCCAATCTCACTTTAATTGGAAATACGACAAAGGCTGTGACGTGGGTCTTGAGGGTCTTTAGCACTCAACAGCCCCAAAGTTCTTTTAGATGATCAATAAGGATTTAGATAGATTTAAAAAAATGTATTATTAATAAACGGAGCATGTTTTATTCCTTTAAAGGACAGTGAAGGCAACAGTGATCTTATGGAAGTCTGTAGACACGCCTATGATATCCAATAAACAAATGACATATCACTTCAAAAAAAGATTTAATTATTCTTATTTAGAAATGCAGTTATATACATAGAACAATTACAATTAAATTACTTTGTACAAATATTAAAATACTATGATCAGCCCCACAGCAATGCCAGGGTGTGATTTACGTTGGGTCATTGACACTGTAGGGAATTGCAGCCACACAGACAGACACACGGCATGCAGCGTGCACTATAGGTCATGTGCAGCCTGCAATGCTCAATGTTACAGTCAGGTAACAGGCAGGTTACCACAAGGCTGTATATGTCCTGGGATATCGCAAGCATGAGTGTACAGCTCATACAATAAGCCGGATACCTCTGGGCAAGGGATTTAAATTCACTTCCCCCAAATACACGAGAGGGAGGGGTTTAAGAATCAAAGAAAAAAAAGAAAGCAAAAAGCCTCTGTTAGAGATCCTGCAAACAGGTATTTACACGTACAAATTGGTGAGCAGCGACACAGTTCAGGCAGACAGCCTCATATAATGCTAGTGAAAATATTGCACATCAGAATCTAGGGCCTTTTGACAGGTGAAGTTAGAGCTCAAAAAAAGAGAATCCAATAAATGGCAACCTGCACCTTTTATACATTAAGGCTCATTAATAAATACAAGTGCAATGTGCAAAGCACAAAAAGCATATTTTTACCTGCTTAATAGCATGCTCCACAACTTACTTGTGGTCTACAGATCCAGGCACAAATTCAAATTTCACTGTGCATGTAAATGCCGTCCCTTCTGCTGCTCCAATGCACATGTCATGTTATGTTATTACATAGACACCAGTCCACTGCATGTGTAGCTGCTACACGCCAGGGGAACCATGAAAGTCAGCACTACCTACTCAAGGTAGTTATTCATTCCGGGATCCCCTGTACTCAGAGTGCAGTTCACTGGCGCTCAGCACAAGGCATTAAGCACATGGATGGGTGCAATTACCTTTGCTGCTTAGATGTATTGCACTTGAATTTCGTAATGTAGCCTTAAGCTTTAGCTGTCACTTATGTAGAACAGTCTGTGTGTAACTACAGTCATACATACACCAATATGCCTAACACATATGTGGGTTGCTAATGCAAATGTAGGCGTTTCACCTTTGTTTAGGGGATACAGAACAGACAGAGGAACAAACTTAAGAGAGAAATGGCAGAAATTATACATTTAACGCTGAATGTAATTGAGTACATACCAAGCTTCCTTAGTCACCCTTAATTGGAGAATGAGCCATACTTGCTTAGTACTCCATTGGTATAACATACATACCATCTCTGTAATTTTCTAAAGCAAGTTTGTTTCTGTATCTGATTTACTGGCTCACACAGTAACATCCTCTACTATAATAAAAAATAATTTCTAATATACACACAATGGCATACACAAGTCCTATTTTCTCCATTACTTCTCCCTTTTCTCACACTCCCATTTAGTTCTAGCATTTCCAGCCCACCGTTTGTGTTCTTTCTCACTGCAATATACTCCTGCTCAGGGGACATACTGTGTCAATTTTCTTGGCACCTCAATCCCATAGTAAGCCCTGCAATCATCTTGGTCCCTCCCTAGATGAGTCTCTTCTAGGTCTTTCCTCCTTCTACTGGCAAGTATTGCTCCTCTCCCTTCTTCCTCTCTTGGCAGGCAGGCATTGTTCCTTTCCCTGGATTCTCTCCTGTACCCCTGTATACCCTCTCCCAGTCCTCTCCTGCAGGGCACTACCATTTTTTGTGAGGTCTCTTTTGTAGCAAGCCCTGTGCATCTCCTCCAAACCTCCAGCAGCTATGCCCTTCTCCCCAATACTTATTTGGAATACCTTGCACTATTCCCTATGAACTGCATGTCTCTGTTTCTCTCCTGTCAGACCCTACACTACTGCCCTGAATTTCTCCTACTCTCCTGATGAATTCTGTCACAAATTGTCAGGTCGTAACTCTATCCTCACGATTGCTCAACAATGTCTGTCTCTCTTTTACTATGCCTACCACATCCTCCTATATCCCCCCACCCCTGTATACCATTCTGTGTTATACATGATAGAGGGACCTGCATTTCCTCTTTCTTTCAGATGACATCATTCAGGATCAGTAATTATTTGGATTAGAGTCTCTTTCCTGCCTTAACACATAAGTACCAAAAGGAGGGCTGGAAATACAGACCACAACGTTCTACAGGTTCACATACATATAGAGATTTATAAATATTGTCATATAAAGCATACATAAGCATTTGCATTCCATTTCACACCTAACACAGGAAAGAGATTGCCTCCTTCCTTCCATGAGATTTCAAGTTTCTATTAGCAGCATCAGCAGATTGGATGTGTTTAGTTTCCCCAAGAATATACAAATCCATGCACTAACAGACTCACTCACAGAGTCAATATGCAGCGAGATTTGTGGGAAACTAAAGAACTCTGAGTATGACACTATTTCTGCAGTGCATCTCTAATCCTTTGTTCAGGTTTTATAAGAAAGGACAAAAGGCTTTAAGAATGGAGGTCCACAGAGCATTACAACCCCTTGGCTGCAATGTTAATTATTTTGCCTTATTAACCAAGAAATAAAACACATGGTGTATAACTTCAGCAAGCTCAGAATGCCAACATGCAATCAGAAAAAAAGTGAAAACTTAAGAGCTGTGGAGATATGCATGCTAAGAACAATGATGGTGCCCTCATTCTCAGATCGTAATAGAAGAAATAGTTGATTTGAATGGGGAAATAACAATGAAGGAAGCAACTAACCCAAACAGAGGACTACTGTTAGTAATCATGTTGCTCACAGAGAGAACTTGTATAATGAAAGAGAATGATGTCGGGAGCTGAATTACAGATGTGCTGGGCCAGCCAAAAGCAACAATTTCAAAGGAATAAGTGCCAGGCAACGTTAGATTTGGCCTGCCTTAGGACATTTACAACTTTATATAGTCTACGACGCACACAAAATGGTTTTTTTTACACATCTGCAAGCAGCCCTCAAACTGTTGGCTCCATGGTGCACTTTCCTTGGAGCTCGGATTGTCTGCCCTTTATGAAGACTGGAGAGAAGGCAGAGCACGGTCAGGAACAGCTGCTGAAATAGGAGTGCAGAACAGGAAGATGAGGAAATCCTGCAGGGTGTAGCAAGGAGTCCATGGTGTTCAGGCTTCTTTAAGAAGAGGAATATCTGGGGAGAAAATCACAGATAAGCAACAAGGCACATTAACAGCAAATACAGAGAACAGGAAACAGTAACCGCACAGCACAGGAAGTGCAGGCTACACAGGCACATACAAGAAAAACCACAATTGCCAGACAGGACAGAGAGTAAGCTTTGTATAGATTCATGGAACTTACCATCAGTATATTCTTCAGAAGACAGGGACAGCAGGCTGTGCACATCGCTGTTTTCAGAGTCTGCACCTTCCCTTGATAGAGTGTGACTTTCTGCTGCAAGCACCCATTGAGAAGAAGAAGAAGCCTGATGGACTAGCACAGTTTCTGAGTGCTGTGAACTGCCAGCAGAGCTCTGACTGGCATGCCCATGACCTATAGTGCCCGAGCCTATCAAATTTTGGCCTGTAGTGCTGGAGCTGCAAGCTGCTTGTTGAATATCCTGTTCTTCACTTGGCCCCTCTGACAGCACAATCTGTACACGAGAACTGGCAGTTGGGATGCAGTTACCTGCACTGCCATAAACTGCTTCTTCATAAGAAGGAAGAGCAACCTGTACACCGTCAACCATAATGGAGACCTGTTCTCCAGGCACAGATGCTTCACGTCTGTGGAGTAAACAATATGTAAGAAAAAACCTTGCTTTGAATAAAAGACCTATACAGATCAGAAAGGCCTTATTATAAAAAGATCCATAAAACATTCCATACCAGTGGCCACATCCACTGAAACTGTGCTCTCCTTGCACTTTCACCATTTCTTTAAATAAGTAACTTTAGTGAACTGGCAATTATTTGGATAAAGTCACATTACTGTGACAAAGTCTGGCAATGTCAGTGTCTCATTAGCAATTGCAAGCAACCCATAATACACGGCAGATTTGTCTGTGAATATATGTTATAAGGATAATGCAAGACAGGACTGAAAATTGGCCTGCTTGAAATACACAGGTCGAGAATCAACCCCCTGGTGGCACACAGAACAATTCTGTTGGCCCAGGTGCAGGCACACACACAGCAGATTGTAGTGCAACGCTACTATGCATCTTCTTCTTTAAAGGGGAACTATTGCGAAAATGAGAATTTCATATAAGCTTCCTCATACTAACGTAAGAAACTTTCAAAATAGAATTAGATTATTAAATAGATTATTTCAGAAATGGTGCAGAATTTTTAATTGATTGTATTTAGAAAGTTTCTTGTTTCAGTATGCTGAAGTTTATATTACATTTTTATTACTGCGATAGTTCCCCACAAGACACGGTCTCTCTTATAGAATAAATTCATTTTAACTCCCTTCTGAACACTTTCTCTATGGCACAATAATGCGATCCTGCTCTGTAATAAAAAGCTTGTTGATAAAAAGATCACTCACCTACTGTGATGGAAAGACTTGAGCTTGGGCTGTAGCAGTACAAACAGAACAATAAGTAGCAAGATCAAGGCCACAGAACTGGCAGTAGAGGCAACGATGGAGAGAGTTGGGACACCGAGGCTGGAATGAGTATTTGTATCTAGAATAAAAGATAAACCATACAAGTTACTAGTACAGAACAGTTGGGCAGATCATGAGTACAAGGCAAGCATCGGACATTTCATTGTATGCTGCTGTCAGTCAGGGCTTCACCTTGATTAAGTCTGCAGCTGATCCCCATTGGTGGGCTCCACACTCCACTCTTGCAGGTTAAGAATTTGTAGTCCCCCTTTAGCATGTAGCCTTCTGCACAGAAGTATTCGATCACACTACCGGACGTTAGAGGCTGTTCACAGTGCGGAGGATGACACAAAAAACCCCCATTCTCAGGTTCTGGGGGTGGAGGACACACTAAACCTAATCAGAAAGAGAAGAGAGTGAGCAATCAACATTGATTGCACAACAAACACATCTGAAACAGAACAGTCTTAAACTGCACTAGATTATAACCCAGCTAAAGGCATAGTTACAGCGTCCATTTAATTAGCCAAATGGAATGAATGGCCAGTAGGTGCATTCACCTACAGTGGCATAAAGAGTATTCTCAATTATTATTATTGGTAAAATGGAATGTGTGTGGTACTGGTGGGGCTGTCTATAGTGAAACTGCAATGGGACAAATTCCCCTAGATTATGTTTAAACAGGAACTATTTCGAAAATGAAAATTTACTATACGCTTAAGCATACTGAAAAGTTACATAGTTAAATCGGGTTGAAAAAAGACAAAGTCCATCAAGTTCAACCCTTCCAAATAAAAACCCAGCATCCATACACACACCCCTCCCTACTCTCAGATAAATTATTTATACCCATACCTATACTAACTATTGAGTTTAGTATCATATCATATATCAGTTTGATGTTATGTCTATCCAAAAAATCATCCAAGCCCCTCTTAAAAGCAAAAATATAATCAATTACCGTATCTGAAATAATTACATTTATCTTCACCCATGGGTCCCGCGGGTATCGGTTCGCACATCACTACAAAGAATGTGAAAGCTATCCCTGGCTTATTGTTAGGGATGAACCGAATCCGGGATTTGGCTAGGATTCGGCCAAATCCTTCTGCCCAGCCGAACTGAATCCAAGTCCTAATTTGCATATGCAAATAAGGGGTGGGAAGGGAATTTGTGTGACTTTTTGTCACAAAACAAGCAAATAAAAAATGTTTTCCCCTTCCCACCCCTAATTTGCATATGCAAATTAGGATTTGGTTCGGTATTCGGCTGATTCTTTTGCGAAGGGGTTTCGGCCGCATCCAAAACAGTGGATTAGGTGCATCCCTACTTATCATACAACATGGATTACAAGGCTTTTAATAAGAAGAGGCCAACCTCAAGAGTTGATGGGGTGGGGAAGAATAATTTTTCATCAGGAAAAAGAAGCGGCTTGGTCCCAGGACAATAATCCTGCTTTACTATCTAGCACTGCTGGGTTGGGGTGGGCTGGGAAGAATGCGGAGGTCTGTGTATATGAATGACTGAACTCTATAAACAAAAGGGCTGTGTATGAAGGAGAAAACCAGAATGGGTGCAGACAAGATGCAGCATTGCGTGTCATGAACATGCTTAGGAAGGGAAGATTCAGACAAGCCATGTTCATCTCCCATCCAACAGATGGTTTGTATTCTCAGGACTCCCCATGTATAATCCGTGTCCTAACAGCTGACATTTGGGCAGTCCCCACCTGAAGCTACACAAAGCTGATCAAGCAGCACAAACTGTCATCTCAAGACGCCACAAGGAAAGACAAATGCCGAGTCAGAGCAGCTGAGAATTCACAAAGCTGCACTCCAGCTGATAAACTGGCCCAGCTCTGGGAAATCCTTCACTATCACACAAAAATAATGTACATATAAAGGTGCCCCAATGTTTGCTCTTAGTCTAAGCACAGAGAAAATATAGGGGTTTGCACCTTTATATTCATTTTATTATATTAAGTCTTTATTAATCATTTTCAATGTAACCATTACATTTAATTGCTAGCCTTTTTCTCATGCCCTCTTCTGTTCTGACTTCCAGAATGCTTGCCAGGCTCATAAAGTGCTAGAAATTAGATATCAGTTGAAATGCCAAGTCTGGGAGTTCCAGAACAAAACAGATTCTTTTCTAAGACACTCCCCCCACTATATAATACAAGAGCCATGAATATCCTGTAAACGGTGCTTAGTGATGTCATCGGTTATAATCACAGCTTAGTGATGTCATTTCTGTCACATGATTTACTGAAACTTATGTATTATAATAAATAAAGTACCCTCTGTTGCAAAACATGAGGAAATTAGAAGTCACCTCAGAGTTCCATGACCTGTATATGGTCATGGACCTTCTCGATAACTTTTAGAGGCACATTTCTCAAGAGTCGAATTTTGAATTCATGTGAGTTTTTTTTTTAAATCTCCCATAAACTCCCATAAATTAGAAATACGACTAGTCAAAAATGTATTGGTAAAGTCGAATGTTTAAGTCTCATTTTCTTTCACACTGCAAATGAAACTGGAATCCCATGTGGCACAAAAGTCCCCTGTGGCTCACAGACAGATGGCCGGGTCAAGACACAGCTAAGGGGTCAGCAGATGTATACACTATACTATGTATATACTATGACCCTCTCATAGCAGCTGGCAGCAACAGACACACAGACAATCTAGGTTTGAGGCATGTCCATCTGGGGACCACAGAGTCAACGAGAGCAAATCAAAGAAGAATGGGATTCCCTTCTTATTAATAATCACCATTTATCTACATCCAAAAGGGAATTAACAGATAATGTTTAATCATTCGAGTCAGTCTGCATGTCTGTGGAGCTCACAATCTAAATTTTCCCACAATTAGTCAAAAACTAAAAACACTCTAGTGTGCATATCATTAGAAGGCATTTAATAGATCAGTACAATATGAAGCACCAGCATATACACCTCTCACCATTCTTCTTATGCCTATAAAATGAAGAACACTGCCAAGGGACAGAGGAAGAAGAATGCACTCACACACCAGATATAACTCTTAATTGGTAAATAACTGGTTGTACCTGCCAACAGGCAGAACACAGCTTCATTTATCAGTTTTGAGGGACAGAAACCAAACTAAGCACACAGCAAGTACACTGTCTCTAGCAGGGAAACAAGCACCGTTACACTTCCACAGTGCAACCAAACTCTATGAGGCCACGGCCAGATGAGAAACAAACACACGGTTTGCAAATATTGAATACCTCTCAGCAGCCAAAGGGTTAAATCAAAGAATGTGATAAAAAATAAATAAGGTCCAGTCATATCTGCAAGACAGCATCCAAAAGAGTAACCCCCACACAACAATCATCCCATTCTGTACGGGCCATTAAATCAGGCTAATGCAGACAATGGTCCCATTTTCCACTGACCTCTGGCTCATTACAGTCACTCACTTTTCGGGTTTGCACGAATGCACTCAAATTTGTTGGATCTTTAATGCTGGTTTAATTATTCTTCAGGCCAAATAAAGTGCCAGCCTAAAGGGGAAGTAATGCTTAGAGCAAAACCAAAGCACAATCTCAGCCCTAGACCATTTAATATCAATGCATAAAGCTGCTGTTTTACTTCCCGCTGCCCTGTGCAACACAGGTTCCGGCCCACTACACTGCCCATCTTAAAGGGATTCTGTTATAATTTTTTATTATGTAGTTTTTATTCCTAAATTACACTGCAAATAATTCACTCTACAATATAAAATTTCATTCCTGAACTAGCAAGTGTATTTTTGTAAGTGTATTAGTTGTAATATTGGTGTGCAGGCAGCCATCTCAGGTCATTTTGCCTGGTCATGTGCTTTCAGAAAGTGCCAGCTTTCTGGCAGGCTGTTGTGGTTTCTCCTACTCAATGTAACAATGTATCGCAGTGAGACCTGGATTTTACTGTGGGTCACAGACATAGAGTCTGGTTGCGGGACTTATCCATAACAGCTTTTACTCCTTTACACAGTGTTTTAAAACTTTTTTCCTGCTCTGCCCACTTCTGATGATGTCACTTATGGTTTGCAGCAACATCACCATTAAACAGGAAGTGGTCAGTGGGTAGTGGATCAGGTTGTGTACATGGCAGTTGCGGGTTGGCGAGAGAGTAAAAATCTGGGCTGCATGTCTGGTCTCAAAAATTGGTTCCGGTTTTTAAATATTACTCATATTTAATAAGGGTTAAAGGAAACTAACCTACACTTTTTCAGTTTCAAAAGAGTTGCAAAATAAATAAATAAAAAAAAGTTACATGTTTCAACAGGTTCTAACAGATAGCAGTTGAATATTCTAAGAAATGCTGCCTGTGCAACCTGCTCAGATTTTGAGAGACTTTCACGCTACATAAACTAGAATGTACCTCCCATACGGCCCATGTTGAAGGCAGCTGAGAATAGAATGACCATATTCTATAGAATTCCTTTGCCCTGTTGGCTTATGGAAACAGTACCATTTGAACCTGTTAATGTCACAATATACGACATATACATATATATGAGAAGCCAAGTGTGACAAATGCATAACAAAAAGGAGCAACGCTGTTTGTACAACACAAAAGTCACATGCTCAAGAAATCATTTACAAGCTTTACAGTTTGTGCTGGTCCCACCCAAAATGACAAATATTGGCACATAAATACGATGCAAAAGATAACTTTGGCTCATAAGGAATGCATATTGTTGGTACATAACCAATCTAGGCCTTTGTGAGACTGCTGGTTGGTCAAAACACTCTGCCACCCAGTCAAGCTGCTTAAAGGGATACTGTCATGGGAAAACAAGTTTTCCCAAAACGCATTAGATAATGGCATTGCTCCAGCAGAATTCTGCATTGTAATCTGTTTTTCAAAAGAACAGACTGATTTTTTTTTTATATTTATCTTTGAAATCTGACATGGGGCTAGTCATATTGTCAGTTTCCCAGGTGCCCCCAGTCATGTGACTTGTGTTCTGATTAACTTCAGTCATGTGACTTGTGCTCTGATTAACGTCAGTCACTCTTTACTACTGTACTTCAAGTTGGAGTGATATCTACCCCCCCCCCCAGCAGCAGAACAATGAGAAGGTAACCAGACAACAGCTCCCTGGTAGATCTAAGAACAGCACTCAGTAGTAAAATCCAGGTCCCACTGCAACTCCTTCAGTTACAATGAGAAGGAGAACAATAGCCTGTCAGAAAGCAGTTCCATAGTGCAGCACTTTCTGAAAGCACATGACCTAAGATGGCTGCCAGTGCCTACACACCAATATTACAACTAAAAAATCATGACAGAATCCTTTAAACAGTAGGAAAGGCTGGTAAGCATGGACATATACACACACATGGGGATACAGCAAGGGTCTGTCTCTTGGATAATTTTTTTGGTTGTCAGAATAGTCAATGTTTTGATTCATTGAACTTCCTGGAACAGCTGAGATCACAGTAATGGCCATTTGGGAACATCTGCCTAGCAACTCACAGTGGACTTTATAGACTGACCTCTTATGTCCTATGGTAGAGCAGCAATGCATAATTAGTTATAGCTTTAAAGGACAAAAGAAGCAGAGAGGCAACAGATGTAATAAATACTCTGTAATTAATGTGGAAACACTGTGGAGAGTTAGATTGCACTTCTAAATTTCTAATTTCTCTCCAACTTCCTGGTTCTGCTCTATCACTGTTTGAGGAGAAGTAGGTGGTGAAACCAATTGCCAATCCACAGACAGGACCTCTGTATAAAGAACGTGCAATTTAGGGAAGGGAGGAATTTGATGAAACAGCTCATTATCGCTACTTCACCCTGTACTGGGAGAAAATCATTAGAGATCTATCATAGCAAAAAACAAGATATGGATTTTTTTTAATTAAAAGAAGAGGTATAACAAAAGCCCTATTTATCATTCAAGGTGTATGGCTGCTCTCCTGTTTCGCTCTGCTGTGAGGATTAAATGGACTGAAAGGAAAATTCCATTAAGATCAGTAAAAACCTGTCCCTGGGACCTGCTCTACAAGAAAACTGGATTCTCGTTAATTCTCATTTGCATAACCTTCTCGTGCGAGCCACACCAGGTAGTGACACCCATATCATGTCACACTACAAGGAAAGAAAACCTAGCCCTGAAACTGTAACCTTTCACTTGCTGTTGGCTAGTAAAAAGCATGCTGCCCTCTTTTTTTTACCAAAGTGGAAGTTCCCCTAACAGTTAACCCTTTGTAATATGAAGACAAATATACTGAAATAATTTGCATTTGGTCGTCTTTAACTATTTTTGTGATCTTAAATATATTGTTTTTTTTGTTTCAATATTTCTTTATTGCAGAAATTCAATATTTACAACTCAGTGCAGTGATAAGAAAGAGAAAAAAAAAAAAGTCCATGTATACAAGCATTGAAATCAACAGATTGCAATAAAACACAGTACACACAATACGACTAACCGACACATGAATAGGTGCTATAAGCCACTGAGAATGTAAACATATCAATAAGCAAGGCAGTCAAAAGGTTTTTTCCGTTTAACCAGGGTAGGTGGGAGAGGAGGAAAAGAAGAAACGGAAAGAAACAACAAGACTGGAGAAAGGAAGAAGGAAGAAGGAAAGAGAGGGCGAAAGGAAGAGGGGGAAGAAAGAGGGAAAAAAAAAAAAAAAAAAAAAAAGGGGGGGGGGAAGGAAAAGACCTTTAAATGTATTGTTTTTAGTCACTTCTTTTTGGGGCCCTTCTCAACACTGTGCCTGGTTAAGAATGATCAAATGTCAAACACTTCTTCGCTTTCCAATGGCATCAAAAGGAAATCACCCACCACAAGTCATGGTATTCCATATGCCCCACATGATATAGCCTTTAGGGCCCTGAAGTGAAAGCCAGCAAATTTACATTTATTAACCAAATCCATCCCAGTGCAGTTACCCATACAACCTAAGCAAGCAGTTTTCCTCATCACTGCCAATAATCAGGGCCATAGATACTCTATGGGGGGAATTCACAAAAGTGTCGGTAAAATAAGTAACCCAGAAGTGGCGGTCGACAAATTTGTAAAATGTCGTACGAACGGCAAATTCACAAAGGCAGATGTTACCATCTCTGAATGTCTCGTAAGTCTGTCAATTTTCTAAAATGTCGTATATCTTTTCATCGTACAAACGACATTTACCACGACTTTTTAAAAGACAATTTGACTGACATTTTCATTTTGGAGAGCCTAAAGTGTCTGAAAAATTGTCGGTAAAAAAAATGAGTTTACGAGTAATTCATAAAAATGTCGGGAAAAGTGGCGCCGAAAAAACCACGCCCACTTTTAACGACACTAATTCAAAAGTGTCGTACATGTCGGAAAATTGGCAGAGAAATGCTCTGTGAATTTGTCGGCTGTTGCTACGACACTTTCTACGACATTTTAAAGACATTTTTCCGTTCCCGACACTTTTGTGAATTCCCCCCTATGTGTTGATTGTGTGTAAATATTCATTAAAAGGGGTAGTTTGCCTTTTGATTAACTTTTAATAGTAAATAGTTACCTGAACTTAACGCAAATGGCACAAAGTATTGAAAGAGGAGCAAGAGCATGTACAGCTTGAGTCTTCCAAAGGACGAAACAGCAACCCAAGGTGGGCTCTCTGGTTCCATAAGGCCACAAAGCACGGAGCACAGTGCAGGAGAAGTAGGACTGATGAAGCACAAATGGTGCCTGCATGAGGAAGAACATTTGAAACATTAATTCGTACAAAGATATTACACTTTCACTTTGAATTTAGGTTATTACTTAACACTATATTCAACCCCACCAACAAAAAATGTACTTTAGAAATTCAAATCTATTTGCTACATGGGAGCAATAGCTAATCTGTCAATCTGATTTAGTGAGTTAGACAGCCAATTTAGGAAAATCATGAGTAGTTGATACACCCAATATGTTTCTTTGGCACTCCCAAAGTTGCAGACCGACACATTCCATAACTCACACAGTGCACTGTGAGGTCTTACATATAGTGAGCAATGGAAGGTTTTCTGAGACATGTCTACATGCATGTGTTGATGGGACCCGAGCAAAGATGTCATTGGTGGGCCACCTTAGACCCTAAATAATGCCCCCCCTCTTAAAGGGGTGGTTCACCCTTAAGTTAACGTTTATTATGTTATAAAGTGGCCAATTCTAAGCAACTTTTCAATTGGTCTTTTTTTTATAGGTTTTTAAACATTTGCCTTTTTCTTGTGAATCTTTCCAGCTTTCAAATAGGAATCATTAACCCCATATAAAACAAATGCTCTGTAAAGCTACACATGTATTGTTATTGGTAGTTTTTATTATTCATCTTTCACTTCAGGCCCTTTACTGTCCATATTCAGTCACTTATTCAATTTAAACCAGATTGCTGAAATTGCAAACTGGAGAGCTGATGAACAAAAAGCTAAATAACTCAAAAAAACTATCACTCTCTACATCATACTAAAATTTAACTCAAAGGTGAACAACCCCTTTAACACATGCAAACTGTTGCTGCTGTAAAGAAATTGTACCGTATACATTAGGCCAGCCTGCCAGAGAATCTGGGATTAACAAGGAATAAACATCCTTCACTATTTTTCCCTACTGAAAATGGAAATGTAGATTACATTAAGCTCTTCTAGCTGATGAATATGGGTGCAATTAAAGTTATTACAGATGGTGCCCCCCATACTAATGGGCCCTGGGATAATTACTCTTTTGTCTTTTTATAAAAGCATCGCCATTTTGTCAGTCTTGCAACTGCCATATGTACAACTTGTATTGGACAAAGTGCAACTAGTTACTATATTAACTCGTAAACAGTTCTCATGTCAGAATTTATAAATCACAGAAAGTGAATAGATTATTTAAGTTGTGTAAAAGTAACCTCCTACAGACTTCAAACGCATACTTATCATCATGGCAGTTCTAAAGCTGTATTATTTCTCTTACTAAATACACATATTAAGTGCCAACATATTCTGCTGCACGTGTACATAAGTAGGGAGTGTACATGAAACGCACAAAAATCTTTGCTCATAAGAGCTTCCAATCTTTTGCTGCTTTAATGTGATATATACCACTGCACATACGCCCCAGTGATGAACGTCAGGTTGTCAGGATAAGGAGCAATATAAAATGTGTCACAAGGCTTGTATGTATATTATGTATTATGTATATTATAGACTTGGAGTAACTATATATGGAAGCTGTATACAGACATGAAAAAAGATGGAAGTTCTAAAACAACATGGCAAAATCTCTCACTGGCATGCTTGTGTGTAGCACAAACTGTTGCTTAATTGTACTGCAGCCACATACCAATACTGGCTGTATGCTCATCACTACTTCTCAGAATACAGTTATTTAACAGCTTATTTATTGTGTACCATTAGAATGGAGGCATTTCTAATCAGATAAAGATGCCAAATGGTGCCACAAAACACTGGCATCACATCCAATTAAGGGAACATATAAACCAGCAAAACCAACATTTCCCAAGTGAGACAGCTGATCAATACCAAAATAATTAAGTATCTGAACAAAACCACATGCTAAAAAAAACCAAAACAAAGTGTTATGCCGCACAATTAACTTTGTGTCAACAGTGTTGTGACGGATTAGCCAAAAAGAACACAAGAAGTCTGCCCAAGGAGCGGCTTACAGTAACGAATCAATATAAAGAGAACACAATGACATCAGCAGATCTATTTTACAGGAGGCAAAAATAAAATAGTGTATGCATTAGTAATACTTCAGGAAAATCAAGCCAGGACAGAAACAATACAGTTCACTCTGTCTAGCTTAGACTATAAATATATGTAAACAGACTCATCCATAATACAATACAGACAAGTACAGTAAATGGCATCCACGTTTAAAACATATTTTCAAGATATAATACTGAGCCATACCAGGAGACATGCTCACTAAAGGATTTCTTGATTTTATAAGCTGCAGCACGCTAAAGGAATGTCAAAATGGACTACACCCCACACATAAAAACAAAGGAAGAAACACGCACAACATAAAAGAAACACAAATGTCTGAAGTGAGAAATTACTGACACATGGTTTATTCAAAGGAATTAATTTGGGACCCTTATCAAATTTCAAAGGATAACCCCAACCGCACAGACACACAGTTGCCGACTGCAAATTTCTACAAGAAGGTTTTGTTCTTGGTCATGCTGCCTTTTTTTTGTTAATATTTAACCTACCCTGTGCTTCACATTGTCCAGCTCAGAAGGGCTGATAATTGTGCAGCTTTTGTTTACACTGTACACAAAAAAAAACCTCATGAGCTGTCAAGCAATGTAGCAGCCTCCAAACTAACCTCATGAATAAACCCAAAGCTGCATTTCACCTTCTTGATTTTCTATCAAAACAATAATCTGCCACTTTAAAGCTCCTATATTTCTGCTTCCACTAATTCTTTACAAAACACACAAAATCCTACACCCTTGCCATTCATAGTTTCTATAGGGACTCTTTAACGTTACAAACTATAAAGCAGGTTTCTCTGACAGGTTGTCTGTTCTCTCTCTATACATTGTCAAGCAATGTAGCAGCCTCCATACTTACCCCATGAATAAACCCAAAGCTGAATTTCACCTTCTTCATTTCCTACCTATCAAAACAATAATCTGCCACTTTTCACCTGCTTTGTATTGTAAAGCTCTTATATTTCTGCTTCCACTAATGCTTTACAGAACACAAAATCCACACCCTTGCTCTTTATAGTTCCTATAGGGCCCCTTTAACATTACAAACTATAAAGCAGGTTGCTCTGACAGGTTGTCTGTTTTTCCGAAAGTTGTCTGTTCTCTCTATAAAAAACGAAATGTGCTGAAAGTAACTGCACGACAGCACGACCACCATGACACAACACACAAGCCATTTAACACAAATCCACTTAAAGGAACAGTAACACTAAAATATTTAATGTGACAAATCCACTCTAAACTGCTTCAATAACAGATCTATTGTGCATTAAGTTTATTATATGCTATGCTTTGTCCAAAAAACATTAAATCTCTGCTTCCGGATGTATACTGTAGAATTGCGAAAGGGCGATTCTGCAAAATCCGAGGTGCAGCTCTCCACATCTCTGCCTAGACTGTTGGACCGGAAGCTAGTTCTTGCTGCTGTACTGAGGATTTTACAGACCTTGTGTGAGTGGAGAAGGAATGTCCGCAGCTGTAATTTACTGGGTCCTGTGTGTTAGATTTATGGGGCTGATCTGCGTGCTACCTTTACCGTTTGCAGCACTGAACGAACTTAGGAATAACCGCTGCGGACGTTCCTTCTCCTTAGGTGGATTTGTCACATAAATTTTTTTTAGTGTTACTGTTCCTTTAAGCACTAGTCAGGCACTCTGAACAATATCTGTATGTGTCTAAGGCCCCATACTGTAGCCACATGCTGTATCACTTCTCTGGATGTCTTGCACGTTCCTTTATTTACCCCAATTCCCCCACTTCCTGTACTGCCATCTTGCCTCTGAACTTCCTGTTTCACTGCTCCCCCTCAGTGTCTTTTCTCCCACACATCCAGTGCCTGGAACCAACTCAGATGACTTCCCTGCTCATTACTTTGACTGACACAGAAGGAAATGACAGAGAGATAAAGCTCCAGTGTTGTCATATCCAGAGACTGGGTCACGGCTGGTAACAGGCACAAACAAGATAACACAAAAGCCACTTCCGCAAATGTACCGAAATGAGTTCTGACTGAATAGGAAATGTCACAGGCTTTGTCAAAGCTTTCGATGGATCACGCTGGGAGCTGTAGTCCAGAAACAGCTGAGAGAGAAGAACAGACCACAAACAGTGCCGTGTGTATAAGGGATACGCGGAAGGGTTACAGCCCATCGCTTCCTGTGTAGGAGCAGTCACACAAACAAAGGCTTTCCCCTCCCGTGTAAACACAGACCCACCGAGCGCTCCCACTCACCGGCCAGCCACAAGGGCTCCAAGCGGCTAAGTCCTTCCAACGAAACCCCCGTCCCTGTCCCTCAAACCCCCTCCGTGTCCCCGCACTGCCTTCAGCTCGCAGCTTGTTCGGTCCTGTTCTCCGTTTGCTGCTCCCGGAAGTGACGTCCCAAGCTCTGGGGCGGCCCACAAAGGTGAAGCTGAATGTGACGTCACGCTGTCCCCCTGCCAGTGGTGCAATACACTCAGTAAATGTAGGAAGGGACTTCATTCCCGGCTGACTTGTCCCAGAGATGAGGGATTTGTGGCAGGACTGTTACTGGAATACTGAGTGTTGGAGTGTAGGCGCGATCCTTTGCTTTAAAGGACCAGTAAAGTGACTTGTCTTGTGACAAAAAAATTCTCAAAATGGGGTCCTAAAATGACTTACCTTGGGGCCCAGTGACTCTCTGCTGTGACTGGTTCCTCAATATATTGTCACTGGTATTTAAAGAGACAGTGTACTAAATGACTATGGCTTTTCAAATGTTGCCTTTTGGCCTTGGGTGGGATTTCAATGAGGAGTTCTTGTCCTCATCTGAGACCCACAACATCAGGCTGCGAGTTTATCCAGGAGTATCCAGAGAAGCAAATCAGAAAGCTCCTCAAACATCATCCTCAGGCTCCGCCACAGTGTCCACAGCTTTGGGCCCTAATTGGGCATTCCACAGTTCAGGGTGGATGATCAGACCAAATTTTGCAGTGGGCCCACGAGCCTCCTGTTATTCCACTGGATATTTCCAGCCAGATCTTCGTGCGTAACAATTTAGAGTACGGGTTACTAGGGTTGCCACCTTTTCTGGGGAAAAATACCGGCCTTCCTATATGTTGCTATTTCAACCCTATTAATAACATTGGCATCAGACACCATCTTTACCGGCTGGGCCGGTAAAATACTGATCAGGTGGCAACCCTAGTTACATCTGGTGTCTCAGTGTCTAGAAATGTTTTGCTCAGATCAATCCAATAACTGCTGGGCTTGTTGGGCCAGTATGGCCTACAGATAGGCTTGCCACCTTTTCCAGAAAAAAATACCTGCCTTCCTATGTATTTATTTTTTTTCCCTATTAATAACATTGGGATCAACCATCATTTTTACCAGCTAGGCCGTAAATACCGGTCAGGTGGCAACCCTACCTACAGATTACTCCTTTAGAGGGTCATTGGTGTGTGGTGGATACACTTCGTCATTACCTCCCCCCCCCCACGCTGGTCACATCACCAACTGAGATTCAAAGCAGACCCTGCCATCAGGGCCACCATTAGAAATCACAGGGCCCCGTACAACAAAATTTTTGGGGCCCCCTGGGCCCCGCCCACACTGACGACCAAGCTCCGCCCCATATCCCGCCCACATCGCAGTTAAAAGACCACACAGACATCAGCGCTAAAAAAGTAACCCCCCCCCCCCACACAAGTTGTAAAAAGCTATTGATGGTCAGGGCCCCCTTATAAAAAAAATTGGGGCCCCAAAAAAAAAAAAATTAAAATTTTTTTTTTTTTAAAAACATTGGTGGCAGGGGCCCCCTGTTAAAAAAAACTTGGGGCCCCAACAAAAAAAAATGTAAAAAAAACTAAAAAATAAACAAACATTGGTGGCAGGGGCCCCCTTCTAAGTTAAAAACAAATTGGGGCCCCAAAAAAAAATTAATTTTTTTTTGAAAAAAAAAAAAAACATTGGCGGCAGGGGCCCCCTTATAAGTTAAAAACAAATTGGGGCCCCAAAAAAAATTTGAAAAAAAATTAATTTTTTTTTGAAAAAAAAAAAAACATTGGCGGCAGGGGCCCCCTTATAAGTTAAAAACAAATTGGGGCCCCAAAAAAAAAATTTGGAGAAAAAAAAATTTTTTTGAAAAAAAAAAATGGTGGCAGGGGCCCCCTTACAAGTTAAAAACAAATTGGGGCCCCAAAAAAAATTTAAAAAAAAATAAATTTTTTTTGAAAAAAAAAAAAAACTGGTGGCAGGGGCCCCCTTACAAGTTAAAAAAATTTGGGGCCACCAAAAAGAAAATTAATTTTTTTTTTAAAAAAAAACCCCCAAAAAAAACAATGGTGGCAAGGGGCCCCTTACGAGTTAAAAAAAAAATTGGGGCCCCAAAAACAAAAGTTTTAAAAAAAAGATTGGTGGCAGGGGCCTATAGAATATTAAAATAATACATTGGTGGCCAGGGGATTAAAAAAAAAAAAAACACAAACTGGTGTTCAGTAGAATTGAACTCATGGCTTCAGTACTTCAACTTCGCCTCCTTTCGTGACTTCGGGTCTTTTCACCGCTTCAGGACTTCGGCTTCGGCTGTTTTCGTGACTTCGGGTCTTTGCGCTGCTTCAGGACTTCGGCTTCGGCTGTTTTCGTGACTTCGGGTCTTTTCGGCGCTTCGTGACTTCGGGACTTCGGCTTTTTCCGTGACTTCGGGTCTTTTCGTCGCATCGGCTTCGGCTTTTCGGCACTTCCGCATTCGGCACTGAAGAGGCAAGACGTACAGCTCGGGCGCTCGTAAGGGGGGCCCGGATCTTCAAAAAAATGCAGCGCTGCCGGGCCCCCCTTCATGCCCGGGCCCGGTACGCTTGTCCCCCCTGTCCCCCCCTGATGGCGGCCCTGCCTGCCATATCAAGTACACAGAAGCCCAAAGAGAAACAGTAACTGGCTATGGCATCTCACAACAGCCATTTAGCATATGCTTAGGGTTTTCTGGAAAAAAATACCGGCCTTCCTATATATTTATCTTTTTTTCCATATTAATAACATTGGGATCAAAAATCATTTTTACCGGCCAGGCCGGTAAAATACCGGCCAGGTGGCAACCCTACATATGCTATAATCTATAGAGTTCCAGTCTGGACCTGCAACAGAACTACCAGGGAGGTTCAGGGTGTGACTGCACTGCGGCCATGCTGGGGGGTGAAAACTTTGCATATGGGTCTATAGCAGTGCTCTATGGGTCGACAAACCTGACCACTCCCAACCCGCGCCACCTGCGTCCGACCCGGCCAGCTCTGATGTTATGAAGGAAGCAGACATGCACCTATAAATACATGCAGCTGGAGATGGAAGCAGGGTGTTATAAGGTTGCGAGTAGGGTGGGTGTAAGGAAAAGTTTGGCCTCAACCCACCTGAAACTCTCAAATCATGTGTGGCTGTTGACTTGTGGGTTTCAGGTGACCCACACATTAACAGTCCTTTTGTTTACTCAATGACAAATCACCCTTTCCCAGAATTTCTAGCAGTGATGTTCTTGACCTTGTTCCAAACCTTGGTGAGGTGACCTGTGCCTTTGTTGCCACCATGATTTATCAACCCCACACCCTCCTGTGATGTCAGAGAGGGGAAAGTAAGCCACAGGTTTATAGATGATAGCAGCACAGTGGGACTGGTTGGCAAAGGGTGGTGGGCTAGGGGCAACACATTTTTAAGCAGCTTATTTCTAGTGTTTTATAAATGTCATATACAAAAATCATTTGGTATAGAAATTGTATTATTATTTTAATGGGTGTTTTTACAATTCATTTATAATATGAACATGTGCCTTTAAGATTTGATAGTAGGGTATACCTTATCCAAATACTGCAAACATTATTGGAGCTTTTCTGCAGTACTTGTCAAGTATAAAAACAGAACCTCTACATAGTGTATATTGTTCACTGAAGGATGAGCATTCATAGATAAGAAAAATAAAATGTACCTTTAAAATAATTCAAGTAGGTATTCATGCAGGGGCCATATTAGCACTCATTACACAACCTTGGGTTTGCAGAAATATTTATGATTTTGTATGTAGGCTACTAGGCAAGTGTTTTTTTGTTTTTTAAAATGCCATCAGCCCCCCTAAAAAGGCAAAGAATTGCTACTAAGATAAAGAAGTAACTTTTTTTAAACCTTGTTTTACCTGTTCTCTACCCATGTAATAATAAATCATTCCCCTTCACCTTATCACAAAGAATGTATCAGAGCTCCTCACATTTGGGAGTAACCAAATCTACATTCATAATGATCAGTTTGGGAGACATTGATAAAAATCAGGAGAAAATAAAAAGTGGTTGTTAGTACATGTTGGAGTAAAACCTAACTGCCAGTGGATTAGTAGATAAGCAGATAAACTGAACATATTATTTACCTGAGTGACTATTTTTTGTCCTTCAGATTTGTGAGTCCCGGAGGTTGGGCTTGGTTTGCCCCTGTGTATTTTCTTATTTGTAGCAGATCTAAAATTTCTTTGAGGATGAAGAAGAGGAAAGCTTCAGTTCAGCTAAGTAGGTCATAGGTCCCTGTTTGTATCAACTAAATCTTTTTCGTGCTTTATCAAATATGTTAATGTTTTTCTTGTTGTCTTCTAAGCGTATACCTGTATTCTGTGTATCTGTTATATTTCTTCAGTTTCAGTTGCAGAATGTCCTGTTGTAACTTGCAAACATTCTGTCGTACACCTAGGAGCTGTGTGTCAGATTCCTCTTGCTGTAATTTGTCCCTGAACTCTTCCTCCGTCATAGGTACCTGTAAGTTGATACTGTATCTCTGATCCCCACCTGTGTTTGCTCAATCAAGCTGCAGCGGGTCAGTTTTACATGCCATTTAGTTTTTAGAAATTGCTTATATCATTGAGTAATGCCAGACTCACTTCACTTGGTATCCTCTGGGTCTAGTTCAGTTTGGTGGACAGATAATGGTTTGGGGCTATTATTCAAGGTTTGCGCTAGGACCCCTGTTCTAGTGAAACAAGCCAACCATAACATTATCAAAGGCTTTCCTGATAATTCTGTGTTTCCTGATCTCTGGCAACAATTTGGGGCTTTTTTTTAGAACAATACTGCCCCCATGCAAGTACATGAGAATATGTTTGTTGACACGGGAGTTGAAGAACTTGATTGACCTGCACAGAGCCCTGACCTTAATCTAATTGAACTTCTGCACTGAAGTAGAAGGCCAAGTGTGAGCCAGACCTGATCTCTAGCAATACATACAATGAAGGCTCCAGGCACTCTAGGAAATCCACAGGGCCACAAACATAACGTAAAAAATAGCGTTTATTGAAACTAAATTAAAAGTGAAGTGGGCATCTCCAATGGCCCCGGCCTAATCTCTGACAACAATGCCCCATGACCTCATGAATGCACTTGTGGCTGCATTTTCCAACAACTGGGAGGCCTTCCCAGAAGAGAAAATAATTGTATAGCAGCAAAAGGGAGAAACAATTTGGGACCAACTTCATATTAATACTTCATATTTGGAATTTAATGTTGGATAAACTGTTGCTTGGACACATTTGGAAACGTAGGGGCAGATTTATGAAAGGACGAAGTGAAAATTCGAATTAAAAAAATTTAGCTAATTTTTGTGCACTAAAACCTGCCAAATTACTGTTTTAGCCTATGGCGGACCTCCTAGAAGTCAATTGGTGGACTTTTTTTGGGCAAAACTTTGAATCGTACGATTCGAATGCGCTATTGATTGGATTTGTGCGATTCGAATTCGATCAGGCCTATTCAGACCTATTCAGCAAAAAAAAAAACTTTAATTTGATTTAATTGATTTAATTTCGGTTTTTCAAATTCGAAATTCGACCCTTGATAAATCTGCCTTGTAGTCTAGCTTTCTTGCTTGTGCAAAACAACAAAACAATGAAAGTTAACTTCAGAGACTGCATAGAGTATAGCTACCAGCGGTTGTTCACCTTTTGAGTTAACTTTTAGCATGATATACAGAGTGAATTGTGTAACAAATGTCCAAATATAGGGTTGAATCCATATATTTCACTGAGACCACTACAATGGATTTTACTGAGACTACTATTTTTCACTGAGGCTGCTGGGAATTGTGTCCCAGAATTGGGAGGTGGGAACCAAGTTGTAACCTCTCCCCTTAAACTACACATTTAGGCATGCTTGTTACACAGTTCACTTGGCTTGATAAAGGGCTGGAACAGCCCGAAACGTCGCTTTGCTAGTGGCACGAATAAATATTTGATTCACTTATCGGAGTGGTGCTGGATTTATTATTATATTGTGATACTCTCCTTTGCAGAGAGGAACACAGCTGTGCACCCGACGCTTCAACAAGCGGATCAGTGTAAATGTGGAATTGTTATTGACTTTATAATAAAAAGTAGCAATAACAATAAATTCATGTTCAGGCCGACCTCGCTGCGCTGTTTGTAGGTTGTGGGTTGGTTCAAATTTAGTTCTTCTGTCTGCTCTCCCCGCCTGCTCTCCGGCTTCTGGTTTTATAGGCACGTGCCTGCCTGCTCCTCCCCTTTTGTGACATCATTGGCAGTTCTATAACTGAAAATTTGAAGCCAGGTACGGGCACAGGTCGGGCGGGCTCGAGTACAGGTCGAGCTTTTCTTGATCTGCACATCACTATAAGGGAGGTAGACAATGAGAAGTGCTCGAACTAGGGGTACATACCTAGTGCCCACTGCTGACCGAGAAGTTCCATAGCCATATAAAAACACAAGGCTGAAGCCTGAGTATTTTTATACAGGTCATGGAACTCAGAGGTGACGTCTGATATCCTCATATTTTGCAACAGGGGGTACTTTATTTATTAAAGTATCTATTGTAGTTAACAATTCCAGGCCCGGTGCCTTGGGGTTATCCTAGATTCTGCCATTTCCTTCACTCCTCATGTTCAGTCACTTATTAAATTATGTCACTTTCACCTAAGGAACATATACAATATACAATCATTTATCACCCAAGATGCCGCCAAAATTCTTATTCACTCTCTCATCATATAGCTACCAAATGCAATACCTGCCCACTGATCCTGCCCACTCCCACATCTTGTGTCTCTTTCCCTTCCGCTTTAGATTGCAAGCTCTTCGGCACAGGGCCTTCCTCACCTTTTGTACCGGTACTGGTTGTTATGTATGTAACGCTGTATGTTCTAGGTATGTAATTCATGTGATTTCTTTGTATAAACACATTTATTTTACTGCACAATATGTTGGTGCTTTAAAAATAGATGTTAATAATAAAATTAATTATAATACACAGGTTTCAGTGAGTCATGTAACAGAAATGACATCACTAAGCTCCGATTATAACCAATGACATCTTTCACCTAAGCACCGTTTATAAGGATATAAACTAAGGGATATTCATGGCTCTTGTGTGTGGGTATATATATATATATATATATATATATATATATATATATATATATATATATATATATTGTATATATATATACTGTATATGTGCATGTGCAGGAAACACTTTTCTTGCCTGACAACAATGCTGAGTAACAAGTAGGAGGGGCATGTACATTCCTGTCCTGTTTATTGTTAGCTCCAGGGGATGTATTCATTTGGCACTGGAAGGGTGTTCAGTACTTTCACTTTGCCTCATAGAAAGTGTGGGCATGGCATTGTTTTTCTAAAGTTTTGTTTAACTTTGTTGGCAAAAACTGCAACTTATAAATACAATTTAGTCCACACATTTTGTGCTAAAACATGGTTTATCATTCTGACAGGTATACAAACACTATTCCCAGCAGTGACGTAACTAGATATTACTGGACTCCACAGCAAATTATTTTTCAGGACCCAAAAATGTCTAGAGGTTGACTTGTGTTACCAGTATATATTTAAATTATATATAAATTAAGGGCTCATGGGGACCCTTTATCTCCTGGCCCCTTGCAGCCACTGGGTCTGCTTCTGCTAATAGTTACGCCCATGATTCCCAGACATTATCAGAACAAAGGGATCTTTCAACTGAACATGGCTTAAAATAATAGTAATGATTGCAGCATTTGTATCAGAGCAGGCCTCCACCAGCTTTCAACTGCTGCTATACCAGCCTTACAGGGAAATGTACAAAAAAAGGTCACACTTTGTAGCAGATCTAGCAGTCAGCAACAAGCAGCCGTTATTTATTGAGCTACTAAACAAACCTGTCTGTGTTATTTGACCTGGAGCCAACATTTCTCCTGTTTATACAGTATATTATGCAGTTAATGTTTAAAATTGACCTAGGGTAATTGTTGACCAGGCATCATGCATAAAAAAGGGGAACTATCGCAAAAACAAAAATTTCATATAAGATTCATCATACTAAACTAAGACATTTTCTAAATGGAATTCATTAAAAATGATGACCTGTTTCTAAAATAATCAAGTTACTATTCACTCTCCTCCTCTCACCATCTGTTTCTCTTCATTCTGTCTTCATGCAGGAGTTGGGAGTCTGATTTTGATTGACAGTTACAGTAAGTCTAATACAGGCTTTGGCGGGGGGCTCATTTTGCATAGAAGATTTTATTAGAGCTCACTGTATAAAATCACCATAAATCTTGTTCCAGTTATTTAGTTAGATCTTGTTTGTGCTTTAGTCTGTTATTTGAATTAGCTTGAATACATCGGTTATGAAAGGGAGCCCCCCTAAAAGATATGTTGAATCTGTCATTGAAAATCTGACACCCTACTCCTGCATGGAGAGAGAATGAAGAGAGACAGAAGCTGAGAGAGGTATGTGACCATTTCAGAAAAGGTACAACATTTTTTAACTGATTATTTTTAGAAAGCTGCATAATTTAGTATGATGAAGCTTATATTAAATTTTCATTTTCGCTAAAGTTCCCCTTTAAAGGTCAAAGAGGGTGGCAGTATATGGGCAGTAACTTTTATTGCTTCAATTGTTTATTTCCTGGGAGATTTCTAAAGTAGTGCCACCATCTTGCCCGCAGATCCCTGCCATCCCACCCTAGACTTATGGGCAGACTTATTAGAAGGTGAAGTTAGATGTTGGCCATAGATGTTGAGATTTTTTAAATATCCGATCGTCATCGTGAGACCACGATTTTCTCGGAATGATCGTACGAATTGACCATCAACTAAAAAGACCAATTTGCCAGGAAAACAAAGGGGAGCTGCCTGCTTGGCCCTGCAAACATAGATAGATTGCACTGGGACCGACAAAGATTTTTTAACCTGGCCGATCAATTTCCTGACAGATGTCGGCCTAAAAATCGTAAGATGATCAATCGTTCGAATCTCACTAACCGCACGATAATTTCGAAGGATTGGTCGGACTTCGCTAAAATCAGTCGTTCGGCAAGAAGAATCGTTGCGTCTATGCGGAGCTTTAGAAATACCCTGGACAGGTGCAGAGTAGCACTTGCCTTAGGAATAAATTTAACATCAACCTCAGCTTTTCTTGTCCCTTTAAATATGAAAATAAACATTATATAACTATCAATTTGCCAAAACGCAGATATAATACATGTCATGGGTCAGCAGTGAAAAGTTACTGCAAATGTTGACATGGATATCACAAAGGGAAAATTAAGTTTTGTGTTTGTTTGAAAATGTTTTTTCCTTCCTCTGATATATACATGTTGCTATGAGATGTGTGGTTACAAAGCAGCGTTTGTTCTCAATGCCGTGTAGGTGTATGCTGTCATGTTTTATGCCTGCCGTATACAGCACTATCTCACAGCAGTAAACACTCTCACTTTTGGACTGTAACCTATTATTTGGAAGACAAAGGTTAATCATTTCTGAAAAACAAGTTCTTAAAAATGTGTTATTTGCATACTTATTAAGGAATCCAGTTCTGCAAGGAAAACCCCTGCCCACACAACCAGGAAAAGGCAGTTACCATGCATTCTTTAGAAATGTAGCTTTTTGAACAGCATTTAAAGGAATTCTGTCATGATTTTTATTGTGTCGTTTTTATTTACGGTATACATTACACTGTTTACATTGCAAATAATTAACTACCATGTAATATTTAATTCCTGAACCAACAAGTATATATTTTTTTAGTTGTAATATTGGTGTGTAGGCAGCCATCTTAGGTCATTTTGCCTGGTCATGTGCTTTCAGAAAGAGCCTGTGGTGCACTACGGAACTGCTTTCTGGCAGGCTGTTGTTTCTCCTACTCAATGTAACAGAAGGAGTCGCAATGTGACCTGGCTTTTTACTATTGAGTGCTGTTCTTATATCTACCAGGGAGCCTGGGAATCACTTTGTTTGAGGAGATACTCTCTCCCGCCACTATTGTTCATGAGTTGGAAGAGGGTCGTAAGTTTTAAATACATTTGGCACTTAATATAGAGCAGAGCTGTAAATATAGAGGTTTCTAAGGTGGCCCTTTTTTATAAAGTTCAACTAAAATCCAACAGAAAGTCCTCTTTTAGCTCACTTTTCCCTTGAACGGTGTATCTATGCCAGATAAGAGAGAGCCCTCTGATCAGTCCCCATTTAATTTTGGGGTTCTATTGCCACACACATGTCTTCAGCTGTTCTGCCATGCATTTGTGGTGTTTTGCCCCAATGTAGTAGCCTGTGTGAGCAGTGAGACAGGACTGCAAGCAGGAAAAGAAACCAGAGAAAGGTAAGTAGTGACAGATTAGTATTATCCCTTTTATGAAATATAGTGCTGCTGGCTATTGGAAGCAGGACACCTGCCTTAACCAACATGTGTTTCTGTCTGACATCACTTGACCTCTATTGGCCTTAAGCCTGACCAAGGGTATCATAGACACCGTTGTTCTGCAGAATTAATCCTCCAAAAGGTTTTAATGATCACACTTTACTTAGTGGTTTTTTTCACAGTGGAGCTTACCTCAACAGGTACTTTTGTGACAAGCCCCTCCCATCCCTAAGTATCTTTATTTAAGGTGGTCATACACGGGCAGATAAAGCTGCCGATATCGGTCGTTTGGACAAATTTAACAGCTTATCTGCCCGTGTATGGGGGCTTCTGACGGGTCTTCCTGATCGATATCTTGCCACGATATCGATCGGGAAGGTTTGATTTTAAACCAACCGACCCGTCGGAGCCCCTTGGCGTATCGTAATTCGATCGTTCGGCCATACGGCCGAATGTTCGAATTACCCCCAATATAGCCATGCCGTTAGTGGCATATCGGGGAAAGATCCCCTCTTTTGGCGATGTCACCACACGAGCGGATCTTTGAGTCTATGGCCAGCTTTACTACTGATTTCTCCATGTCAGACGTCCTTGTTTACTCCAGGTTGCAGAATTCACCAGAAATAATAGATAACAGATCTGAAAGCATATAGAGAGAGTGAGTGAATGAAGAAACCATGTGATTGGAGTTGTATTTCAACCCATGCTTACTTGGTAGAATCAGCTCCCAAACTTTTTCAATTTGTGGGTCCTGGTGCACGTACCCTGATTGGCCACCTTCCAATCCTCTCACAAATATTGATTGAAGTGCAGCACCACAAATCTTTTCTGTAGATAAAAATGCCTTTATAAGAACATTGGCAGGACCTGGATAAGCAACGTTTCAGGCGACACAGAGCCTTTTTTCAAGCTTGAAACGCTGAAACGTTGCTTATCCAGGTCCTGCCAGTGGTCCAATAAAGGCATTTGTATCTACAGAAAAGGAAGTTTAGGCTCCTCGCTCCTTTTTTTTAAGTCACAGTCTGGCTTGTGTAGGGAAATCAATTTTTCGGGGGGGGGGTTTAAGCAAAAATCTTTATCAGTCCCAGTGCAATCTATCTATGTTTGCAGGGCCAAGCAGGCAGCTACTCTTCAGTTTGCTGGCAATATTGCCTGAAATATTCTTTTTAGGTGATGGTCACATCGTACATTTAAACAATCATTTCGAGATAATCGTGGTCTCAAGATAACGATTGGATCTTTTAAAAATCTTTACATCTATGGCCAACTTAAGGCTGTAAAAGACTTTTTCTTTACCTGTGTTTATATGGAGGCTAAGAAACAGCCTGGTGACATTAGCCTTAATAAATTGCTTATTAGCAATTAAGCATATACGTAGATCATATATGTGTATATAAAGTTTATTTTGCACCTATGTTCCATATTCGCAAGAGCTTGTCCAACAGAGGTCACCCTCTAGATCCCTGCCCAATACCCTCTAATGGAGCGTCCAGAAGACCCATAGGCTTGGCAGGGGGAAGCCTTTTATACTGCAGAGAAAGTACAGGATACTTTTGCAAGACATGTTAAGACATGAACATGCAGGGGCATGTAATACAAGGCACAACATTTGTCCAGGTCTAGTAACCCATACAGGAGACCAGTAAATGCTGTTGATTTGTTGCTATAGGTGACTAGCCCTGCAGAAAACTATGCTCCTTTTTATTATATTATCCCCATTGTGTGTTACTGATATCAACATTATTATTTTTTATCTTAATAAACATAACAACTATAAACAGCCTAACAGAGAACACGGTCAGAAAGGGGAAAGTACATCATGGGGAGGAGTTGCAAAGATAAGATAAGATAAGATTTACTGCTTTCCTAGTATAGATATGCTCAGTCAGAATCACACCTTGATGGGAGTACTTAGTATAGCGTATGTACAAGCAGAAATTAAATTACAGCAGATCCAAATCTCTTGTCTATGTTTTTTTTATAAAAGAGAAGAATGCTAGAACATACTATTATACAAAAAATCATAGCTGTGTTTTAGAAATGTGGTTTAAAATTCGGTCACAGCTCCTCATATCCATTTACAAATGTACATGTTTGTAAAAACTTTGTTTTATAAGTCATACTGCTTTAATTCCAAAAATATATAGAAAACAAGTGTTTATTCCAAATTTCACTCATTCGGAATAAACAGCAGACATTCAGACTGAGATTTCATATATCTAGAGAAGGTATGTGTTCCCTCCATATTTTACCCTGAGTGTAATGGCCAACGGGGTGATTTTGTTGCCCACAATAAATTTGCGCTACTGCGAGCAACAAATCTCTCAAAAATATTTCACCCCAGAAATAATTGGAATTGCTTGTTGCAAAACCTAAGGCCGTTTTGTTTTTCTGATTTTGCCCAAAGTTGCCTCTCAAGGAAGATTTGGATGACTTTGCGACATGTGGGTTTTACCACCGGCAATTTCAATTATTGCATTTCTTTCCCTTTTTATGGATGAGCTATTCGAAATCAAACATTTGCCTGGTTACTCTGTGTGTGGCAAGACATGAGGCAACCTGTGCACCTGTTATTACATAACCCCCATATCTTCCAATGAATGTGGATGACTTTTTCTCTTTTTGTTTCTGATTCCTGCAGCTTTGATATAAGAAGAACCCCATGGACTCATCAGAGCCGGGCATATTTATCCTGAGCAAAGATAAAGCACATACAGAAGGGCAGAATGTGCATCCTGTGAGAAATTTCCATTTAATAAGGATATGGCACTGTTGGAGATATCTATCATGGCAGCTCTCCTTCACATCTGCAGAACATGCTGAAACATTAGCAACCATCCATGTTAATATCCCTTTAATATTGATATTGACAAAGATCACTTTATATGAAATCTTTCCAGACTGTTTAATAAATCCAAAAGCCTGGAGTCCTTGTAACAAACAGACAAATGAACATATCACATGTTACATCTGTTACCTGCTGTGTCACTGTAATCTCAGGGGTGATGTCTAACCCCCAACTGCCTGTACTTTATCAACTGCCACTACCTCCCTAGCAATTCTAATCATGAATGCTCCTCCTGATGATATTTAGTTATGGAAATCACCTCCTCACAGTCCCTCCTCCTATTCTGTGGCTATTCTTTTTTATTTCCATTCTCCCCACTGTGAGATTCCTTTTCGCTGGAAGCAAAATCCATTCCTTGATTTCTGGCTTTTCCGCTTATTGTCTCCCTCCCTCTGATCTCTGGCTGTTCCGTTTATGGTATTCCCGCCCTCTGATTTCGGCTCTTCTCTGCACTTCCCCACTCCCTCTGATATCTGGCCGCTCTCCGCTAGCTTGGTGCTGAAATCTCCGGCTCATACACACGCCCTGAAGCCTTGGCTGAGGCTGGTAAGTGATCAATGATTCATTACATCAGGAAATCAAGCATATATGTATATATATAGATATATGTATGTATATATAATATTCCCAGGATGATATACACACTCCATACTTTTATGTGATGACATTTTTAGCAGAGTCCCCATTATATTCTCATTCTAGGACAGAGTGGACTGTAAAGCATCCAATTTCTATGCACTCGCTCTTGTGTCCTGTCAGGTTACTCTGCATTCATTACTTGCATTTGTGAGGACAGAAACCCGGCTGTATATTCTGCTGTGCATTGAATCAAGGCCATTTATTCTAATATAATATCTGCTTATGTAGTGATGTTATAGAGGTAGATTTTCCCTGTTCTCATAGACCAGGAGTCAATCTCTAACATACAGCCCTGAATGTAGATATATTCAGCAGATGGCTAAGCTATGTAATTGGGTTAGGATTGAGGACACAGGGGGAGAAAAGGGAGAGGAGAACATACATCTCAAGCTGGTTTAGGCTACAATTCTCTCTAGGCATATCAGATTCCTTGCCTCCCAGATGTTGTGAACTACAGCTACCAGCACCACCCTCTTTAAGCATGAGGGATTCTGGGAGTTGCAGTTCATAAAAGCCGAGTCTCCACGAGATTGTCATTCTTGATGTAGGCTGCACTGTGTTTACACCTCCACCTTTGTGTTTACATGGTCACTTGCTATTTAGCAGCTGTATACTTCTACTTTATCTGTCTTGCTTTCTACTTACAGTGCTAAGCAATATGTTGGCGCTATATAAATACATGTTAATAAAAAATAATAATAAATACTGTGATGTTAGCTTTATTATTTAAAGGGGTTGTTCATCTTTACATTAACTTTTAGTATGATGTAAAGTGTGATATTCTGATTTCTAATTTTTCATTATTTGTGGGTTTTTTTAGTAATTCAGCTTTTTATTCAGCAGCTCTCCAGTTTGCAATCTCAACATTGCTAGGGTCCAATTACTTTAGCAATAACTAAGATGAGTAGCAATGACAACAAATCTGTCGCCATTTGTATTTTAGATGGGGTCAGTAACCCCATTTGAAAGCTGGAAAGAGTCAGAAGGAAAAGACAAATAATTAAAAAACTGTGCAAATTAAATAAATGAAAGTCAATTGAAAAGTTACTAAGCCATTAGCCATTAGCAATTAGCAATTATATTATGTTCTAAAAGTTAACTGTCAAAGATCAACCAGCCCTTTAATGTAGAATTCACAGGGAAAACTGTCCTGGCTCCACCATTTCTCTAGCCCTGAAGAGTACACCATGACTCAAAGTCATGGTGGATGTTATCTTACTTTTAAAGGGCCACAGGGAGCCAGCAACTTAACCATCTTGTGAAAATAATAAATCTTATTCATCTAATATGAAAAAGACACCAATACCTTTGGATGCTGCAATGGGGGTGATCCCAAGTCTTATCATATTCATCTGCCTGTGGCCTTTGTTCAATGACATATATTTGTTAGTTACCTTAATTGTTTCCCCTGAGATTGGGACTTCAGTCTTCTTGCAGTGTCCTCAGCTTCCTGATCTCTGGGTATAACTAAAGAGCACTGAGGATATAGTCAGGTTGACAGGTTGTTATACTTTGTTTAGGACTTTCTGCCTGAAGCTCAAACTCCTGTGTTGTCTATGAAGGAAGACTTCCAATACTGTCCTTATAAGCAATCTGAAATCCATCCCTCTAATGCAGTGATCCCCAACCAGTGGCTCGTGAGTTGCTCACCAACCCTTTTTATATTGCTCTCACTGGCCTTAAAGCAGGTGCTTATTTTTGAATCACTGGTTTACAAGCAAGCTTTAGTTGCTAAAAAACATGTGTACTGCCAAACAGAGCCTTCTTTAGGCTTCCAGTTCACATAGGGGCTACCAATAGTCAATCACAGCCCATATTTCGCACCCCAGGAACTTTTTGCAGGCTTGTGCTGCTCTCCAACTTTCTTTACATTTGAATTTGTATTATGGGTAAAAAAGGTCTGGGATCCCTGCTCTAGGTTTCAAACTAGTACGTTTGTCTCTCTAGGCTTTTAAAGGACATGTAAAGCCTACATTTTCCTACCATGTATAAAAGTTGATCATATCTTCCCCACCCAAGCCCCATCATTTGTACTGCATATACCCTCTCCATTTGCCAGCACCATTACATTTTCCTAAAACAAATAGCAGCCTTCTCCCAGTGCCCATTTTCCCTCTGACACATCTTCAGTAACATTGACATCTGCAAACAGGACATGTATGCTGTAAAGTTCATGCAATGCAGAATGCAGGTTTACACAGGCACGACATACTTTGATAAAAAGTTATGCTGTGGTTGAGCACTGTTATTGTTTAAGCTGAGCTCAGGAGAGGTGGTTAAGAGAAATAAAATAGGATCAGACAGCTAGAGCAGATTTTCTATGGGAACCAGTAATGCTAACTCTTCATTGGCTGTTAGACTGGAGGGTGTGTTTAGTAATCTAAGCTGAGAAGAACTGAGCATGCTCATAAGTCAACAGCCAAAGTAAATTCCTGAGGGAGGGGCAGAGTGGGTTAGAGGAGGAGAAAGCTTTCTAAGTGATAAAGGGCGATACTGTTGACAACCAGAGTGGCAGTTATCTAAAGATTTTAAGAGGCTGCCCACTGATTAAAATTTTGTGGAGGAGGTTTACATGTCCTTTAATGGAAAAGTCATTAGATTGTGGATGCCAAAAATGTGTATGTTTAGTCTCTATTTCAGGAAATAGATCAGTCGTATAGCTACTTTTATTCAGACACAAAATATGCAATCTGAAAAATATTTTTTTTCTGATAGGAATGATCATGGCTGAGTCTACAGATGATCCAGGAGGAGAAGAAGCCACAGGAGGGGCAACTGCCCGACAGAGAGAGCACTCACCTATGTTGCACTTGGACCTTTATAACTTTGAGTCCTCTGAAGCAGAGGGAAGCCGATATGTTTTGACCAGTCCACGATCACTAGAAGCCTGTGCTCGCTGTATGGTAAAACCAGTGGAAATTCTGTCTAGAAGTCTATCTGATCTGGTACGTGAAGCACCAGGAAGATCCATGCGGGTGGCAAAAGGTCTTTGTGAGGTATATGAAATAGAGCGTCAGAGAAAGTTGCAGATGTGCAGGGAAGAAAGAGAACGGATTATACGTCAAGAAAAGAGAAGAATCCTACCTTTAGTGACAAGCAGCAGCCTGGGATCACCTTCCAGCTCAAATGCTCCATCTAGAGCAGAACCTCATTCTTCAACAGCTGCACAAAATCATGATCTTCCAAAATCTGTAGAACAACAAAATAATGAGCCACCAACCACCAACCAGATTCGCCAGATGGTGAAAAACCCTCCTTTGTCCCAAGGATCTCAGAGAACTAAGCAACCCACTTTTAAGGGGCCACATAAACATCGCTCAAAAGTGTCTAGGAACATCCAGAAGTATGAACCATCAGCATGTAATGACCTTCAAAACAGAGAGTGCACTGTTTCCAGGAAACCAACCTACTCTGTTCCCCCCAAAACTAAAAGTCAGTCTCTGGATTCCTTGCAGAAGGCGAGAGGTGGAGTTTCTGCAAAAACTTCCTCTGAGTCTACAACCTCCTCTGGTAGTGGGGATGGGAGGGACAGAGCTGTGCAGTTCATTCAGAGGTCTAGGACACTAGACACTGTCGACTCACTGATGGGTCGGAGCTTTAGTCTGGGAGATCTAAGCCACTCACCACAGACAACCAAGAAGGTAGAGAAAATGGTTAAGGAGGTGAAGAAGAGGGGTGTCCAAGAGTTGCCTCAGAGAGACAAGAAGATAGCAGCAATTATGATTGCCAAGCACCAGGAGGAGAATATCAGGAAGGAGCAAAGGTACTGGGCTCACCTTCAGTGGGACATACAAAGGAAGAACTCTGAACTCAGAAAGGAGCAAGAGGAAAAGGAAAGGCAGAAGGCCCTGGTACATGGACAAACGTTTTGGGAGAGTCATATGAAGATTAGACAAAACAGAAATTCTGTTGGAGAGATGAATACAGAGTCACTGACAAAAAGTAAAAGTCCCCTACTAGAGGAAAAAAAGGTAAAAAGGGAGAAGCTGGTGAGCACACAAACAGAAGTTAAACAAAGCAAGCCAAAAGAGGAAAAAAAGGAGCAAGGACGTTTATTCCAGGATAAGTTACTTACAGCCGAGCACAAAAAGAAAGATAAGGAAGAACAACTGCAGATAAGCAAAAGCCTTCAGAACAAAGCTGAGAAGATGAAACACCAGGCTATGGTACATGATCTCTCCCAGAAGAAAGAGTCTGAAAATGAGGAACTCAGGAAGACCCTTCAGAAAAATCTTCAAAGGGCCCAAGAGAATGTAGAACAACTACTTGAGAAAAGACACCAAGAGCTGAAGGAGAGGGGTCAGAGAGAAGAATTGCAAATCCTACGGGCTAAGCAAGCAGCAGAGAAGCAAGAGCGAGAGCGTCAAGAGCATTTGAAGGAAAAGGCAAGACTTGCTGAAAAGAGACTGCAGCATGCTGCTCAAGTTGCTGAGGAAGTGGTACAGCACAAGGCAAAGAAAGCCATAGAGTGCCGACTGGAGAAAGAAAAGATACAGAGAGAGAACCGACAAAGAGTTCAGAAGAATGAGGACATGAAAAGAAAGGAGCTACTGGAATCAATAGAAAAAAAGCTGGAAAGAAGTGATCTGATATCCAGGGAAAGGCAGTCTGTGCTTGACAATGCACGCTCAGTCGCAAGGGCGTCTTTTAATATCCGAGAGAAAGTGCGAGCTGAAACAAATACTAGAACTTTTGATAAGATGGCCCTCGAAGCTGAATTCTATGCTCACATTAACAAAAAATGAAGGACAACAGGGTATTAAGAAAAATACAGCTATGCCAGGCACAATGTCAATTGTCTTACTAGACTGCAAAAATCTGCTATGCACTTATAAATGGTTTAACTATTACGTGGTAAAAGGAAACTTGCTAAGTGCAAAAAGCCCAAAATATCTGATTGGTTCTGGTACATTTACCAAGCCAAGTGTGTAAAATTGAAACCTCAACAATATCTTACAGGACAGAATCAGGGGAAACTTGGTATGAAATTGGCCGTGTCCAACTGAGCCTCAGCAATGCTGATTGTTATTACCTGTAAAACTGCCTATGTTTTCTGCCACTGAGAACTAGAGGTGTCCTGTCCAAATCTCCAAATCAGTGCAGGATATTTCATATTCAGGGACATCTCTGAAAATCACATCTGTTATATTTCTGATATTTTACAACCCCCTAAGCTGGTACAGAATGCTTGGGACCTGGGGTTTTCCCGATAACGGATCTTTCCATAATTTGGATCTTTATGTCTTAAGTCTACTAAACATTAAATAAACCTAATAGGCTGGTTTTGCTTCCAATGAGGATTAATTATATCTTAGTTGGGATCAAGTACAAGGTACAGTTTTATTATTAAAGTGAAAAATCAAGTCATTTTGAAAAATTTGGATTATTTGGATAAAATGAAGTCTATGGGAGACGGCCTTTCCGTAATTCAGAGCTTTCTGGATAATGGATCCCATACCTGTATAAATTTAGGAAAATATATGAATTGATTTGTTCCTAATGTATGTGGATATGTTTTTTAAACACTAAGCACCCTATTTTGACTATACTTCATGATTAGGTTTCTGTATCTGTGTGGAGGAAATTATTGGACCAGATTCAATTAGATTAAAACAAAATCTCATGGTTTGTCATGTAAAAACTCCATTGAGGTCTATAGGTAATTTGGAAATAAATTCAATTGAAGGGGTGGTTCAGCTTTAAGTTAACTTTTAGTATATTAGAGAATGGCCAAAACTAAGCAACTTTTCAATTGGTCTACATTATTTCTTTTTTTTAATATAGTTTTTGAATTGTTTGCCTTCTTTTTCTTCTTCTGACTCCATCCAGCTTTCAAATGAGCGTCACTGACCACATCAAAAAACAAATGCTCTGTAAGGCTACAAATGTATTGTTATTGTTACGTTTTCTTATTCATCTTTCTATGCAGGCCATTTCTTATTCATATTCCAGTCTCTCATTCAAATTAATTCATGCTTGCTAGGGTAACCTGGAACCCTAGCAACTAGATGAAGCTGAAGTGCAATCTGCAGAGTTGCTGAATAAAAAGATAAACAACTCAAAAATCACGAATAATTTAAAATTAATACCAATTGTAAATTGTCTCAGAATATCACTCTCTACATCATGTTAAAAGTTAATTAAAAGGTGAACAACCCCTAAGTATAATTGGTAATTTGGGAATAAATTCCAATAAGCCTAGGGGTATTTTGGAAATAAACTAAGAGATATATTTTATCATCAAATTGAATCTGTTCCATTATTTAAGGATTATCACAACAATAAATAAAACCAGGGTGATATGATTTGGAGTCACCAGGATGGTGGGTCCCGGTACTTATGCTCAAACCATCAGTATGGGGAGTATTCAAACGCAGCTTCCTAAAACAGCCACATGCACTGAAACTGAACCATAATGTACAATTCAGTGATCCCCAACCAGTAGCTCATGAGCAACATGTTGCTCTCCAACCCCTTGGTTGTTGCTTTCAGGGTCCTCAAAGCAGGTGCTTATTTTTGAATTCCAAGCTTGAAAGCAAGTTTTAATTGTATAAAAACTAAGTATAGTGCCAAGTATAACCTCTTGTAGGCTGCCAATCCACATTGGGGTTACTTAATAGCCAATCACAGGCCTTATTTGTTACCCCAAGGGACCTTTTCATGCTTGTGTTGCTCCCCAACTCTTTTTACATTTGAATGTGGCTCACAGGTAAAAAAAAAAGGTTGGGGACTTGATGTAGATAATGGCAACAAAAAGAGGGGGGCACTTACTATATCCTATGATTTAGTCATGTTCTATCCGACTTCTACATTGTTCTTCAGTTTCAGTACCTGCTGCTATTTTTGGAAGTTGCGTTTGAATATTATTGACTTATCTAAGGAGATATTTAATTTAAAAAAAGAATTATATTCATTAATGTTTCATGTGGCGTAAATGGAGTAATTCAAATGGCTTGCTAAACCCCATTGTTGCATTAGATACAGGAAGAAGTACAGCCAGTACCTCAATAATCCTGCCAAGGGGACAGCAGGAAAAAACGAATGCATATTTACTCTCTGCAGACAATAATAACACATTTCCAGTTTGACAGTGTGCCAGCATGTTAGATTGAGTCTCCTGTCCCAGGGGCGGGACTACTTACAAACACAAAATTGAGGTTAATATGAGGTCTGCTGATCATGGGAAAGCTCACTTTGTAACATATACGGCACCAATATCTCTGGGCTGCTGTAGAAGTTCTAGACATTATAGACATTTGTTGAACCATCACAAGTAAGGAAGTAATATATAAGACATGTATGTATTAGGAACACCAGTTTTAAAGTATTATGTTATTGCTGTAGTTTTGATTATTTTCAGTTACTGCGCAAGAGTCTTCAGCCACCAAATGGCGATATAAATGCATCTCCATTTCAGGCAGGTTACACAGGCCAATGTGAGATCTTACGGACATTTTTGAAGATATGCAGGGTCAGACTGGAGCATTGGGGGCCCACTGGGGCTGCAAAATGATGGGCCCTCCAGGCAGTCCCCGGGGGCCCCCTGCTGACCTCTAAACACGTGCCATGAAAGACGAGGCACAACAACTGATCAGCCGCTCAGGGGAGACCACGTTGGTCGTGGGGGGACCTGGATCACAGGCTCTGTTTCCTCTATAGCGTTCAGATCCTCTCCCCACTGCTTTCTTCTTTTAAAGCAGCGCTGTTCAAGTTCTGTGGTACCGAGTGCTGGATTTTTTCTGGCCTACATGGTGGAGGGCCGATAATGGAAGCCAGTGATGACCACTCTCTGTTTTTAACCACAGCCACTTTAAACCACAACCATGTTACCACATGACTATGTTCACGTTAATGGTGGTAGCACATCAAAAGACCAAATGTTTGGTGCTCACTGCAGGGATATCATTTATCACTCATATGTGAAAAAAGTTGTCATATTAAAGGGGTGGTTCACCTTTAAGGTAACTTTTTGTGTGTTATAGAATGACCAATTCTAAGCAACATTGGTCTTCATTATTTATTTTTTATAGTTTTATAGTTATTTGCCTTTTTCCTCTGACACTTTGCAGCTTTCAAAAAAAAAAAAATGCTCTGTAAGGCTACAAATGTATTGTTATTGCTACTTTTTGTTACTCATCTGTCTATTCAGACCCTCTCCTATTCATATTCCAGTCTCTTATTCAAATCAGTGCATGGTTGCTAGGGTAATTGGGACAATAGCTACCAGATTGCTTAAATGCAAATGGAAGAGCCGCTGAATATAAAGCCAAATAACTCAAAAACCTTACATAATAAAAAATGAAAACCAATTGCAAATTGTCTCCAAATATCACTCTCTACATCATACTAAAAGTTATCTGAAAGGTGAACCATCGTTTTAAAGGCATTGTTCAGTGTAAAAATAAAAACTGGACAAAGAGATACTGTACAAAATAAAACATGTTTCTGAAAATGTATAAAGGCTGGAGTGACTGGATGTCTAACATAATAGCCAGAACACTACTTCCTGGTTTGCAGCTGTCTTGGTTTCCACTGATGTTAGACATAGAGTCACTCCAGCCTTTATACATTACATTTTGGCTAACTAACTATAATAGAAACATTTTTTATTTTGCACAGCCTATTTCCCTGTTTTTATGTTTACATTGAACTGTTCCTTTAAGACCTACCCTTACATCCATATGCCTCCTCCCCTGTGGATAACATAGCACCCCCATCACATGATTAAACACCTTAGGGCCCCCTAACAATAATTTTCAAACGCTAACAAACCCACAGGAAGCATAGAACAGGCAGAGTATGGCACACACAAGGAACACAGGGCAGGCAGAGTATGGCAGACAAAGGGAGCATAGGGCAGGCAGAGTATGGCACACACAGGGAGCACAGGGAAGGCAGAACAGAGCAGTTTCCACTGATCAGGAACACACTAAGATTTGCTACATACAGTGACACAGTGCTGGTGCTTCAGCGGTTTTTATGATTGTGAACAATGTGGGCAGTTGCAGTCTGGGTCTCAGGTGTGAACAGTACAGGGCTTCAGGGTGTGAACAATAGAGGTGTCACAAGTGTGAATAATGCAGGGGATTACAGTCTGAATTTGATTAAACAATGCAGGAGCCAGTTAATCTCTGTAGTGATACCTTTTAAATCTTACACATGGTAAGTAAGCAGACTTTGATGTGGGGGGCCACACAAGGGGGGCCGCCAGTTGGACAGCCCTGTTTTAAAGGATAAGTAAACCTTAAAAATAAGTAAATTTAAAATTGATGAGGGTGCTATTCTAAGCACAATGTACATTCATTATTTATTTTGTTTTTATTCCAAGATATTAAGGGATACATGTACTGTTAATATGAATGAATTTTGTTACAACAGCGCCACCTGCTGGTCATTTGCCCAGCAGTCTGACCACCAAGCAAAGGAAGTTGTCAGGAAAAAGAAAGAGGCTGCTCTGATGTTCTTCTGCTTAGTATTAAAATTAAAAACCTTTCTCACATCTTTCCTCAGCAGAAGAACAGCAACCTCTTACATTCTCTTGACAACTTCCTTGACTACTTGGTGGTCAGACTGGTGTGACAATAACCAGCAGGTGGCGCTGTTGTAACAAAATTCAATCATATTAACTGTACATGTATCCCTTAATATCTTGGAATATATAGCAAAATAAATAATGAATGTACATTGTAAAAGTGCTTAGAATAGCCCCTTCATCAATTTTATAATTACTTGTTTTTAAGGTTTACTAATCCTTTAAAGGAGACATATAGGATAAATAAAAAAAACTCAAATTTTTTAGGCAATTATAAGTAAAATATGGTGTTGCTTTTACATGGTGCTAAAAATTTATATTATCTTTAAAAATAGCCCCTTTATTAGAGCTCCCTATAGATGTTCACTGGTCCCTGTCTGTGTTTCAAATGAGGGGGGGCGTGTCCTAACGGTCCCTGCCAGAAGCACAGTAGGAGGGGGAAAGCCAATCACAGCCCTGCAGTCACACAAGCACAGACAGGCTTCAGTTCCCTATCAGGTCCTGCTAGCTGCTGATTGGTTCCTGTCCTACAGTGCAGTGAGCTAAGAGCTGCCAGCTCCCCTGCACAGCCTGGGAATTCAGGGAGCAAGAAGTGGAAGAGAAGGGAGGGATTATTAATGTTTTTGCAGAAATATTCAATAAATCAGCCTAAAACACTACTTTTTTAAGCTTCTATATCTAAATGAGTATAATGCACTGGTGAGTTCTTATTTCTTACACAAAATGTCTCCTTTAATTGATGCGAGCACGCGGCGGGATAGGGAGGAGGAGCGCCTATTCGCACCAGGCCCTCCTAAAATGTTTCTGGCAGGGGAGCCCAGCACGCTCTTGTTACACTCCTGGGTCATATGGTATACTTAGAAGCAGAGATCATTTGATTTGGCAGTAATGCCCTGTGTACCCACATTACAGTGCTCTTATGGCATAACAAGGCATTTGGCACACTGGGTATTCATACAGAATGGACACAATTGCAATGTAGTGACTGTGCCTGTTTTATGCAGCTATTTCTTCACCAATATAAGCACAAATAACTATTCGCACCTAAATATATATATTTATATATACATAATTACAGTGTGGGCTTTGCTGCATAGAAATGGAAAATGTCCCTGCATTTTGCTATAGAGTTGTCAGTTAGCTGAATGAGTTACTGCCCAGGAGCAGTAACTCATAGCAACCGATCAGTAAGAAGTATTTACTGGTCATCTGGTTAAAAGAATTGCCAGAGCCACAAGGATGAGGGGCATCTCAAGTTAACAACCTGTTACAACTTCTAGTATTTAACTACTATATTTGCTATATACTATACTTTTCCTTTATGTAACCCAGAATGCTAAATGCTCTCAGTCTATATCTCGTGTATGGATGGTGGATATGGTTCCATAATAAGGAATATTCTTGGTAATTCTATATCACCAACTAGAAAATAATAAATGGTTTGTTATTGTGTAAATACATTCTAGACACTAGAGAGCACCAAGGAGTATTGTCCATACTTCTTATGTTGTGTCCGTCTGGGGACCTGTAGATCTCTGGTGATTGAATTGGTCTGTTAAATGTAGTTTATGATGTGAGCTTGTTGTGTGTAGGTTGTGTCCTTTTCCTATACATGCCACTGTATTCTCCCTCCATCTCTCTGTTGGACTGTGACTCCCAGCATCCAACTAACAGACACAATTTTACTATTTGAGCCCTCGTGAACATGCCTAGTGACTTGCTAGTGACTCAAATCAGCCAAATCAATTGCATACTTTTAATAGTCCTAAACCATTAAAAGCTAAAGTCTGATTGGATGTTATGCTTTCTAGCTTTGAGCAGCTAGGTTCCATTAAGCTTGATTTATAATCCATTGCGGCCAAGTGCTTCGTTGGGTTCATGCCATTTCATCCAATATGTCGAAACAAGAGCAACCGCACAAGTTCTCACTGCAGCTACAATACTTAACCCACAAGACAACTGGACTGAACATTCCACTTAGGTTTGCCATGTGTTGTGGGTATGTCAACATTACTAAAGATGGAGCAGGACGCAAACTCTAATGTTTGTGATCCAGGAAGGTATTTTAGTGCATGACCTCCCTTTACCCATACAGCAGATGCGCCCAGAATTTTGGGAGAGGGGGAAGCCGTAAATAATGCAAGGAAAGGTATTTCCCCCACAATGGTAATTGTGCCAAAATCTTTTATATGGGCTGTTATTAACCATTTCCCTATTCAGAAAGCAGATTTAATGTGAATGCCAGAGGAGTAATATATAAAATATTTAAATTGGAATATATCATCATCATCATTTATTTATATAGCACTGTCAAGATACGCAGTGCTTTATATATTATATGAATATAATTGTCTACAAAGGTGTGTTGCAAACTTACTTCAAGCTGTGATTTCTGATGACCAAATCCATTCATTAATGGACTGTCCACCTTAGGGGTCAGCTTGGTTGGCAGATGAGGCTCCTTTTATTCCTTCCCACTACTAATACTGCTTGATCTCTCCGCTGCATTTGACACTGTGGACCATCCTCTTTTCCTCCAGTCCCTCCATTCACTTGGCCTTTGTGAAATGGCCCTGTCCTGGTTCTCTTCTTACCTCACTAATCATTCCTTCAGTGTCTACTACAATGGAGTAGCATCTTCTCCCCTTTCTTTTTATGTTAGTGTTCCTCAAGGCTCTGTCCTGGAGCCCTTATTATTCTCCCTCTATACTTCCTACCTCTGCAAACTAATCAACTTGCATGGTTTCCACTGCCACCTCTATGCTGTCGATACTCAGATCTATCTCTCCTCTCCTGATCTGAACCCAGAACTCCTAACTCGGGTCTCCTCCTGCCTATCCGCTATCTCTACTTGCGCTGTAAGCTTAGGGATAGACACCAAAAAACACAAAAATAAAATATAGTGTAGTATTTTCAAATAGGGTTTGCACCTCTTTGTGCAGCTGCTATATGGTGTGGTTTGATATCTTCCACCAAGAAATTCAAGTGCCCTTTATCCGTGCCTTTTTACTAATATACGTGGCCACCTCCTGTGTGAGGTAATGGGTACTTACAAACGTTTAGTTTTGCCACTAGCATATAATGTGATTCTTTGTCCCAATCCTGGTTATCTTTAGAGCTCTAAAAAGATATGCTAAAATCGTGTAAAATCTTCTTTAATATAATAAAAAGATAAAAATACAGGTTGCACTCACATATGTGCGCTTAAAATAAGCATAACACAGTTCATCTTGGGGTTCTCCGGTCCTGCGTTCCACTCTGGATGTTTAATTGCCTGGCGTTGTTAGTAGGACACGCGCCCCTGGTCTCCCCCTGATGACGTCACTGCTCAGCCGACGCGTTTCGTCTATACGACTTCCCCAAGTCTATACTTCCTACCTCTGCAAACTAATCAACTTGCATGGTTTCCACTACCACCTCTATGCTGTCAATACTCAGATCTATCTCTCCTCTCCTGATCTGAACCCAGAACTCCTAACTCGGGTCTCCTCCTGCCTATCCGCTATCTCTACTTGGTTGTCGCAATGCTACCCTAAATTAAACCTCTCTAAAACAGAAATGGTTCTCGTCCCTCCAACTAACACCATTAACATCCCAGAAGTATCCATCATAGCTAACAATTCCACTATCACCCCATCTCCCCAGGCCCGGTGCCTTAGGGTTATCCTAGATTCTGCCCTTTCCTTCACTCCTTATATCCAGTCACTTATTAAATCATGTCACTTCCACCTAAGGAACATATCCAAAATACGATCATTTATCACCCAAGATGCTGCCGAAATTCTTATTCACTCTCTCATCATATCACGTCTAGACTACTGCAACTCTCTTTTAATTGGCCTCCCCCTCCAGAGACTGTCACCTCTCCAGTCCATAATGAACACTGCTGCGAGGCTCATAAACCTCAGCAACCGCTCCTCCTCTGCCTCGCCATTCTGTCAATCCCTGCACTGGCTTCCGTTACCTTTCAGAATCAAATTCAAATTAATGATCCTGACATTCAAAGCACTTTAAAATTCTGGCCCACCCTACATCTCTGAACTCATCTCTATATCCTCACCCAAACGCTTACTACACTCCTCTACTGACCTGCTACTCAACTCTTCTCTTATTACCTCCTCACATGCTGGCATTCAAGTCTTTGCAAGGGCTGCTCCCCTCCTCTGGAACTCTCTCCCACAGTCTGTCCAACTTACTCCCAACCTTTCTGCTTTCAAAAGAGCTCCTAAAACGCATCTCTTTATAGAAGCCTACCTGCACTCTGCTTAACTACCAAATGCAGTATCACATACAGTACTACATCGCTCACTCACTTAATTCTGATATTGCTCACTCCCACACCTTGCGTCTTATTCCCTTCCCTATAGATTGTAAGCTCTTTTGCACAGGGCCTTTCTCACCTCTTGTACCGGTATTGGTTGTGATGTATGTAACTCCATATGTTTTATGTATGTAATTAATGTGATTTCGTTTTATAAACACATTTAGTTTACAGCGCTGTGAAATTTGCTGGTGCTATACAAATAAATGTTAATAATAATAACAATAATAATAAATACATACTCTTCTCAATGACACTCTATGCAATGTCCTTGCACTTAAAGATTAGCTGACAATGCATTAGGCATTTCAGGAGAAATCCAGGTTTGCAAATGTAGCAAAAATGTATTGGAGATATATAGATGATGCAAATACAAAAGTAATAATGCGGAAACTTATCTTCAGATACATAGGGACTTGATCTATATGAAACAAGAATCTTTTCTAAACCCTAAGAGAGGAGACCCTGAAGACCTAATCTTTGAGGTCCTTTGAACACAAATACCTTGAGCAGAAATTCTAACTGAAATAAAAGCCCTTGTGTTGATGGTAAATAATCTGAATGATTGCCTTTTTTAGCATGTAAAGGCCATCTAGTTACTACTGTACACCATGGTGGCTCTGCAATGATAAATAGATGATTTAGGATTTTCAGTAATGTGAGCTTTAGCTTTTAATGATTGCAGTATTTGCTCACTATTTCATTGGCAGGTTACTATGGACCGGATTGAATTTGATTAGAAAAATGTATCTTATGGTATATCATGTAAAATCGAAAACTGGAATTATATTAGAACATAAGTTGTTCTCATTTAATCCAAACTGCCCCTATATTAGAAATAACTTGCATATATCTATTGTATCTAATCAGTAATGTGTATGTTACTATTTCAGCACCATTATTTTCCTTTGCCATAAATAGGGTGCATGCGCCTTTAAGCAGCCTGATCACCCCCCCCCAGGTCGCAGAAAATAACATGTGTCTTATATAGAAGTGACTTAAAGGGGTTGTTCGGCTTTGAGTTAACTTTTAGAATGATGTAGAGAGTGATATTCTGAGACAATTTGCAATTGGTTTTAATTTTTTTTATTTGTGGTTTTAAGTTATTTAGCTCTCCAGTTTGCAATTTCAGCAATCTGGTTGCTAGAGTTCAAATTACCATAGCAACAGTGCACGGATTTGAATAATAGACATATAGATAGAATATGAATAGGAGAGGGCCTGAATAGAAAAGAGGAGTAATAAAAAGTAGCAATAACAATATATGTGTAGCTTTACAGATCATTTACTTTTTAGATGGGGTCAGTGACCCCCAGCTGGAAAGAGTCAGAAGAAGAAGGCAAATAAAAAAACTATAAAAAAATAAATAATGAAGACCAACTGAAAAGTTGCTGCGAATTGGTCAGTCTATAACATACTAAAAGTTAACTTAAAGGTGAACCACCGTCTAAATGCTCATTTATCAAAGAGCAACTATGTAATAAATCCTCTTTTGAATGGTTTATACACATAGAATTAAACTTTGCTCCTAAAGGCCTAATATAATGAAAAGTGAAAGAATCCTTGCTTGCCCCTACCAAGGTACGACAGCAGCGCATAAGTGATGTCCCTTTAATGAAGAGGGTTGCGCAGGCACACTGGATGTAAAATAATTGTGTTATGGTGTATAGCTTTCTATGTATATTTTAGCATCCCTTGGAAAGTGTATGAGCACTGCCAGTCTGAGAATCATTAGCCACCGTGACTGACATTGTTTTCCCTTCTGCTGTGATTAAGTAGGAGGCACATACATGATGGATTATCTTCCCTGCGCAAGTGAACTGTATATCACGCCTTCATTCCCCAGACGCCATCCTCCATTATACTGCCAGCCTTCCCCATATGTATTGTATGTCCCCTCCAATAAGCACACTGCTTTGTTCTGTATGTACAATCACTTTGCACTGTATGATTTATAAGGAATTGTGTGAAATACTATTTTTCTATAAATAAACGGAGAAATGTGTCTCTAAATCCGAATGCTGAAGTTCTATTTTAGAGGGATGTGAACGACAGAGCTGCCAAGGGGGTCACAGAACAAAAAACTTCACTCCCTGACAAAATTTGTCGTATTCTAGCCCCTCCTCTCCAAACTAACCTACCTAAATCCCATTCCCATAATCAACCAAAATTAACTATAAGATACTGGGGCACTTTTACCAATCCCATGGGCGAAGGTGCTGGAGAACCTATCAAAGAAATCATTTGCAGTTATGATTATTTAATACAATCTTTGGGATTGACCCATTACCAGACTGCATATTTTGGCTTAATAAAGAATCTAGTCCCTGATGTAATGTATATTTACGCTTTATGTAAATAACAGTCAGGCCTAGCCCCATATTTTAGCTCTAGGTCTAAGGAACTGCTAATCCCAGCCCTGGGACAGTCAGGTTTCAGCCCTAGATATATTGTCAGCCACAGACAGGGTTGGACTGGCCTGGCGGGACACCGGGAAAAAACCTAGTGGGCCCTCGCTTGGCCAGACGACCTCTCCCGATCTCCTGGCCCTACAAAAAAAAACAATTTTGCTCATGTGCGGCGTCGCAGTAGGGGGTCCGGAGGGGGGCCCTGGACAGAAGTCCTGGTGGGCCCCCCAGTCCTACCCTGGCCCCAGATACAATGTAGAATCAGCCCTGGATATTGGGAACAATTAGTCCCAATACAAGACAGTGTCAGCACCAGTCCCAGCTGTAAGGTCAGTTCAGAGCTCTGTTATATGGACAACATCAGTCATAATGAACACAGAATGAACTCTTGGTGTGAAAGGGACACAACCTGATTTAAGAGGTACAAACAGAAGTTTAATCAGTGGAGCTTATGTACATTTTATTCGATTCATGCATATCTACAGGGAAATATTATTAACATGTATTTATAAAGCGCCAACATATTAAGCAATGCATTTCATGACGGATTCCCATGTCAGAAGGTTTGCATAGTATCTTAATAATCCAGGGTGAGAATAGTGAAGAAGTGGAGCCGTGCAATGGTGGAGACTTATAGCTAATTTTACGTTATAGCCAATTTTTCTGGAGAAGTCTGCCTGTGAAAGTAGCAGGATACCAGCCTGTGCCCATCAGCCAATGAGAATGCTTACTGATGGGGAAAACCAGAGATACAATCTGATCTATACACAGAGGGCCCATTTACTTAGCTCGAGTGAAGGAATACAGTAGAAGAAAAAATACTTTGAATTTCGAATGGTTGAATATGGCTACTTCGACCATCGAATTGGCTACTTTGACCTTCGACTACTACTACGACTTCGAATCGAACGATTCGTACTAAAAATCGTTCGACTATTCGACCATTCGATAGTCGAAGTACTGTCTCTTTAAAAAATTCTATGAGCCCCTAGTTCGCCACCTAAAACCTACCGAGGTCAATGTTAGCCTATGGGGAAGGTCCCCATAGGCTTCCTAACAATTTTCTGATCGAAGGAATATCCTTCGATCGATGGATTAAAATCCTTCGAATCGTTCGATTCAAAGGATTTAATCGTTCGATGGAACGATTATTATTTTGATCATTCGATCGTAGGAATAACGCAGTCGAATATCGAGAGTTAATTAACCCTCGATATTCAACCCTAGGTAAATGTGCCCCTAAAACTCTGATTTAGTTTGGGGATCACATTGGGTACCTTTGTTGATTTTCTCAGTATTTGGAGTATTGTGCTTCCGGCTGTGCATAAATCCAGATAGGTTACATTAGTTACATTACAAATAATAACTCTGAGTTTCCCCAGGTATCACCTTAATGATATCAGCAGCCTATTGGCCTATGAATGGGGCCAAAGCAATTGGCTCAGTCGGTAACTGCTTGGGGGGACCTGAGCAATCATGTGGATTTTTCACTGGACGTCAGCTTTAGGGTAATGATATCTGATGCCTTCCCTTGGCTTTTATTACCTCATGTATTACTCCTATTACTGCAGACTATTACTGCTTGAGGTGACGACCAAATGAGGATCTTACTGTGAGTTGCCAGATTTAAAGAAGAGTCTCTGGTAATGAGGGAAGCAGAGGCCCCAATGTGGGGAGTTTGGAAAGCACAAAAACTGCCTAAATCTGGCAGGTCCACCATGCTGCTGTTTTTTTATTTGGAAGCATCCAGTCTACAGCTAAAGGATCAACAGCAGCTGGAGGGCTTCAGCATAGACATTCCCAATGTATTTACTAAACAAATCTAACATGTTACAAAATATTTCATTGGTACACTTTCTGCCTCTTATTACCTCTTATTTTGAACTTTCTAGTTACCCTTTTCGCCAAAGTCTATTTCTCGCCAGGTTGATAAGATGAAGCTACATCCTCAACATTATTATATCAGTGACATCATATCCTGTTTGCCAAAAAAAGTCATTAAAAATGACAAAACGCTGGCATTTTTTCATATTTTAATGTGGGATTATGTTTACACATTGTAGCTGTTAAATATATGTTATTTACAGCTCATTAATCATTTGAAGCTCATGCTCATTTGTTTTAGGGTAGGCTCATGTCTAGGACAATAAAGGATCTGTTTTGTCTTTATTTTGCTTCCTTGGACATTTTTAATAACAAGCGGCCACTTCCAGCAATTTCACCAGCAATCGCTAATAAAGACATACATATAACCTGTATGTACCCGCCATATTTAAAGTGACGTAAGCGTAAGTATGTTAACGAAGTTTTGCTAGGAAGAAAGTAACGCTAGAGAGAATTTGCTAAGAAACTTTGGCACTGACGAATTTTCGCCAGCGGTTATTTGCCAATACGAAGTTTCGCATTTTGATAAATACGCTTATTTGCTACGAAATAACGCCTGACGTAGTTGCAAGAATTATGGTGGAGCCTTCCGAAGTGAAAATTTGCACGTAAGTAAGCCCCTATGTGTTTCTGTAATGTTACCAGAACTAGTAGCTTGCTCCATGCCATGGTGGAAGCTTCCTGGTGTGATGGTAACATTAGCTTAAGAAAAAGAAGCAGAACAAGGAAGCGCTATCATCAAATTCTCTGCATGGCACAATCCACCTTCAACCAGGTGATGGAATCAGTCACTTCTCCTGCTCCTGGGAAGACTCCTGCTTGGTGAAGATCTGAAAGAGGGTTTTCCTGAAATGTTGGTCTCTGCTCAGATTTCTGGCAGTCTCCCTCAGGTTCTGCAGTTCGCTTGACTCAGCCGGAGATATTAAGAAAGAGTGAGACTGCCTTACTGCAAGAGAGAGTGATATTGTGTCAGTGCAAGCTACATCGACTGTGCATGTGATAGAGGGGTGTTGCTGTGCCATTTGTTAAGGGCATGTTATATATGTGCCCCCAGAGCTTGTATAGATATGGATGGTAATTATACAGTGCAGCTTCCAGTATTCTACTTACAAGCTCTCAGCATATTGCTGATAACCTCTTGCAGCAGAGCAGGGCCAGGCCAAGAAGTTTTGCTGCCCAAGGCAAGGGTGTCTTTCTGCCCCAGTTACATACACTTCATTCTGATTAGTAGTGGGTGATTGGGATGTACCATTTCAAACAGTGAAACACCCTGCTCATCATTAGCTTTTGGTTGATTCTGTGGTGTACTCTCCGGGGTGATGTGTGTATATGTTTATAGCAAAATATACTGATAATCTGCAATCAACAGCTGACTGGGAAAGATCCAGGTGTGAGATGCTTGGGCCATTATTAGTTTCTAGGAATCATATAACAAATGATGTGTGTGCCGTGTGTTTAAATGGCACAGTCTCGATTTTTCTGTGTATTCTTCTCTAGTTGTGACTCAGTGATACAAATCCCAAAGGCTTCTGCACTGTACTGTACTGACATCTGGAAGGCATGACTAATATTTATTGTATTTGGTGATATTTCCCAGCTTTCAGCAGATGTATTTTTTTTTTATGTGTGAGCCAGTACTTTCCACCTAAATTTAGGGCAGTGGTAGATGGCAAGATCTGTCGCCCACTATTGAAACGCGACAAATCTCCCTAAAATCTCCATTGGAAATGACTGAAATCGATGGTGGTAAAACCAACATTTCGCGAAATTGCCCGAAGTTTCCTCCAGAGGCAAGTTCGGGCGACTTCAGAAGAACAAAGAGATGCGTTTTACTGTAGCCAATTTCAGCTCTTTCCAATGGAGACACATTTATGGGAGATTTGTCGCCTGCAGTCGTCCATTTTTATCCTGGGTGACAAATCTCCCTATTGGCCACTGCCCTTATTCTGTTCGCTCAGTGCTGACAGGGTAAACCCTTTCCTTCCCAGATCCAGTTGTGTACCCACCTGTCAGGATCACTTCCTTTTGCTGCTAAGTGAAAGAAAGAAGTCACATAACCTCGCCATTTCTATTGAAATGTGATCCCAAGCTAATGGAACATGGGCCTCTAGTGAAATGCATGCCATGCCCAGACTGTTGGGAATCAGAGTGGCAGAAAACTGCTCTATCAAAGACAATGATCTTATACACGGGTTAATAATGGCAGAGGGGTTTAGCCAACACATTCTTTGTGGCCCATGTTCTATGCCCTTCTGGTAAGTAGCTATGCGAATGCATGCTAATATGGCTACTGTCCACTGGCACACTTCTGGGATCACTGCCTGACCCAACTCATATTAACCTGCAAATGCATTTGTGTATAGAGTCACACAGATGCATCTCTCTCATCCTAAAAGCCATGAATTCATGCCACTGTGAAAGGGAATGTCCGCAAAAAGCAACTTTCCAATATATATTCATTAAAGATTTTCAGTTGCTTTAAAGTTGTTTGCAAATAGAATTGCTACTGAATGTGTGTCCGTCTGTCCTATTTCTGTTCTCTGCACTAAATTCTATTCTGACTCTTGAGACAACACAGCAGAAGTCAGTTCTCCTCTGGCTTGTGGGACATTCTTGTGGCAGTTGGAACCAGCCGTGCAGAAAACAGGACAGACAGATACTGATTCCAGCAGAAATTTCATTTGAAAATAACTTCTTAACCATTTAAAAGGTGCTTAGAATTACAATTTTTTTCATTACGAGAAATGAAAATTGGAATGGATGGCACCTTTAAATTACCAGAACCTGCAAAACAGGACACATATATAAATGCATATTCAGGTAAAGGATCCCTTATCCGGAAACCCGATATCCAGAAAGCTCCCATAGACTCCATTTTATCCAAATAATCCAAATTTGTAAAAATGATTTCCTATTTCTCTGTAATAATAAAACAGTACCTCGTACTTGATCCCAACTAAGATATAATTAATCCTTATTGGAAGCAAAACCAGCCTATTGGGTTTATTTAATGTTTAAATGAATTTCTAGTAGACTTAAGGCATGAAGACCCAAATTACAGAAAGATCTGTTATCCGGAAAACCCCCAGGTCCCGAGAATTCTGGATAACAGGTTCCATACCTGTATGTGCTTTTGCTAATGTGCTTCGAATTGATTTGGCTCAGCTTTACAAATACACATTATGTTCTGTTGAATTCCAGTTAGATGGATATAGTACCCCTCTTGTACCTAATGTTTTCAAGTACCTGTAATGGCTGACTTTGGAGTCAACTGCAGATATATAAACACATAAAAGCAGGCGAGGTGCAACATATGTACTTAACATGCTACTCCAGAGACAGAATGCAAATCATATGGCAAAGCACAGAGCACAAAGCAGTGGTTTTAGGTATAACACCAAAAACCAGCAGGTATATTACTTGAAGCACTAAATGTGTATTCATCCTACATCTGTAACGTGTTTCAGACTCATGAACATGTCAGTTTAGAGCACGTGTACTGGTGCACTGCCCTCTCTCTATACACTGAATGACAAATACAGGTACAGGAAGGATTATCGAAAATGCTAAGGGATCTTTCTGTAAATTGGATCTAATTCTGCTAAATGAATTTAGACTTTAAATAAACCAAAAAGGATTGTTTTGCCACCAATATGGATTCATGCAGTTTAGTTGCCATCAAGCACAAGCCACTGTTTTATTATTACGGAGAAAATGGAAATCATTTTTAAAAATGAAAATGATTTGCTTCATTGGACTATGGGAGATGGTAACAACTGATATGGTCTCCCTCCAAAGGGACAGTACTATAATAAGCACACAACTGTTTGACATACATATACTCTACATACAGACTCTCAGCAAATACTCTGTGATCTGTTTATCTTGACTGGGGCCATAGACACAGCAACTATTTTTATTGGGCTGGTGGGGGTTTGTTTGGACCTCTGTGCACCTGAAATGCCAGGGCCTATTTTCAACCCCAGTCCAGGCCTGCATAACAGACATCAACTTGGTTTTTGGTTACCAGACTGCAAGACTGTGATTTTTAATATCCTTATATTTTACATTTCGAGTCTTATTGTTCTATATTTGTCTACTGTTCAGCATAAACTCACATATATGTTCAATATGCACTCACTCACTGTATCTGTAGTAGCATATAAAGTTTCTGTTGGGGCATACTCAGATGTGAAAATCTTAGACACCCTTACAGATTACAGACAGGCACATCCCTAGTTATATGGACACCTAAAAGGTCCTTATGGGGACTTTGTGCTTATGTAACCCCTGTAGTTCACACAGTGTACACCAGATGGCACTGTGCCAGAGTATAAAAGATTTAGGAACCATGAGGTCTGGGTCCATTGCTTTAGCCCAACCAAGCAGGCTGGAAGGGAATGGGTAGTGTTGACCCTAGGCGCCTTGGCCCTAGTAATTAAACAGCTATACTCAATTATAGATCACTCTAGGAGTGATAGTGAGGTTATTTAGTTGAGCAGCTCAAGGCTCCGCCGAGGAGATTAGAGGGATTAAGATCCCAGGGTATTACTGACCCGGAGTAAAGCTGGCCATAGACGCAAAGATCCGATCGTACGAATCGTGGATTCGTATGATTTTCGGACCGTGTGTGGAGAGTCCCGACATTTTTCGTCCGGCGGAGATCGGTCGTTTGGTCGATCGGACAGGTTAGAAAATTTCTGTCGCCTGCCGATAATATCTCTGCGTGTATTGCCGATCGTACTATTTTCAGAGGGAGACTGTCACTAGTGTTGTCAGACATAAGTATCGTACGATTGCTGTCAGGGGCAGAACATTGGGTGATCTGTTCTTATTTGATCGGAATGGTAAAGACTTTGATCTGAATGGTTAGTGGAAGCTCGGGAGATCGGAAAGTCCGATCGTACGTTGATTCGTACGATCGGATCTTTGCGTCTATGGCCAGCTTAAGGACTAAAGTGTTGAGATATGGATGATAGGAATTCCCCTAGTCTTCCACTGGAAGATATCCTGAAAACTGGGCAATACCCATCACATGCTGTCAACTTACTCTCTGCTGTATATTCCCTAGCCTGTGGGGATTCAGCCTATACGTGCTGTGAGTATATGCTTCCTTTATGCTGCTGTGTATGTTCTATACTCCATTGTGGATCAATGTGCTGAATGATCTATGTGCTATTGTTCAATAAATACAGTTCTATGTTCAACCGTTAAAGAACTACTGGCGCCCATCATTGTGCTATTGCACCTAGTTACAGTTACACAACACCCTGCCTCCACCGCGTTGCGAGGGCTTGCCCCTGAGAAAGAGAGCTCATCGGTGGTCTCAGCCCACCAAGGAAAGTAGCTAAAACTGCTAAATACAAAGCAGTTTACTATAGCGCTACACATATAAACAAATAGAACCACTCAGAAGGCTGAACAAATAAAACAGCAAAGCAGCATACAAGTGAACCCAGCAACAGAAATAGGGTTCACATCAATGATCATGCAATTGCCACATTGTATGACGTGGCAACATACATGTAGCTAGCGTGCAGTAGAGCCTGGGAACAACAGAGCTTTAACAATGGCACAAAGCAGTCACATTGGCACAGAAGCTTGGCAGTGGCACTTTACCTGCACATTCCACATGATATGAATATTTGCACACAATGCAAATTTAATGTGTAATGAACCTGTATATTACCAAAGTGCCATTTCTATTAGCCAAATATCTGCACAACATGCCAAGCAAACAAACTTGCATCTGAGGCCCGGATGCTTACTTAATCCAAAGTTTGTTCTCTGGCGATGGAATCGGCAGCTCTTGATCCGTCTGTTGGCAGCTCTGGGCAAGTAGACTGAGTTTTTCATTATAGCGGGTTTCATTGCTTCTAACTCTGCATTCCTGATGCATTCTTCAAAGAACTCTGCATGGAACACACACCAGATAGTATAAGCCATTGTACTTGCTGCTGATTGTGTCTCAGTTACCCTATTTGTTGTGATTCACTTCCATTTTTCAATAGCTATCCAAAGTTGGATTGCCACCTCACCATTTTATAACATCCACTTGCGCCACGCCTCATTGGGCTTTTCGTTTATGCAGCTTCACTTCAATGGTTTCTGTGCAGCCATGCATTATGTACCTAAATTCACTGCTAATTAGCAATGCATCATGTACACATTACTGCTCCTAAATTAACCACATTCCAAATGGTGTATTTATAAGAGAAGAAGAAACCACATTTTAAATCGCTAAAGATTTTTGCAGACAGGAGGATTCTAAGCAGCTTTACCACTGGTTTATGTGGAAATGCAGTAAATACATATTGCCATTAATCTTTTTGGGCTAAATGTATGTTGTAATGGCTACAACAAACTCTTTCATGGGCAGGAGTTTCATTTATTGCCCCTTTGACCTCTTATTTAACAGTAAACACCATGGTGCTAATTTAAAAGCATCAATACACATCTCTTCTAGTACAGCATCATTTTTGAACCAAATTTAAAATTTGATTCCATTCTCTGACATCTGGTTGATTAAACAAAACAAACTGCAGACTGGTTGCTATGGGTTACTGCACTGGAGCAAATCTGCACCTGCGCTGTGCCTATAACAATTCACCTTGGATGCAATGAAAAAGTGAGTCAGTGCACAGAGCATGGCACATATACTGTATTAGAAGTAATGGAACTGCAGTTTGGTACATACTCTTAAGGTGACTAACATCTGCCCTCATCTTCTCTTCCTTGTCCCCATTCATCACAGCAGAATTCAGTTCAAGTTCCAGCCTCTTCAGTGCCTCCTCTGCCTCCCGCAGCCTCTTTTCTAGGTCCATTTGGACCTTCAGCTGCAACTAAGGAAAAGAGACATGGCATGAAACCTGTATGTAAATGTTCAGATGTCCAATTAGGAAATCTTAAAAATAAACTAGTCAAGACAATAATGTTACAAGGGGTATATTTTTCCGCTGATCCAGATACATCATGTGATGCCTTCAAACAGAATAAGGTGGAATTGGGTGGAGCCTGTCATTTTTGAGAGCATACAGCCAGACAATTAAAATTCATGTTTATCATCAGGAAGGGGAGTCAAAGTGGCAAACTGGGCACCAAATCTTTCATCACAGACAGAAAAATTAACTTTTAGCAAAATAAAAAAAATGTTAAACTGTAGCTTATTGTGAATTAGAATTGCAAGCAAAAAGAGACCATACAAAGGCACTGTAGATGCTACATTTCAGGTGGACTCTTTCACCCATGTCATGGTTTTCTTTACTTCTATTACTGTGTGTATTTATTTTTGTAACAACGACTAGGGATTGAGGGGAGGCAACTGCACCAGGATGCAAATAATTCATTCTATTCCATTAGAATTTAAGAAAACTTCCCTGTGAAGTGGCTAATTTATATTGCACATAGGAGGAGGTTTAATTTTATTTATTGCAGTAATTCTACACTTGCTTGTGTTATTGTTTTGTAAAAATGTACAGAACTTCAAAGTATTATATTCTTTGAAATAAAAAAAACACACGTGCATAGATACAATAAGCTTGGTTGTATATGTGATGTTAAAGTATTGATAAAAGGACATGCCTGCAGTTTAAGATTTACCTGGGCTTGTGCCCTTCAGTTTAACTAGTCCTGTGACTTTGCTACCTTTAGCTCTCGCTCTTTTTGTTCCTTCTCAACAGTCAGCTCAGTCAGGGATTGCTGTAGTGCCTGGGACTGCGATACATAAAATGCTCGTTCCTCTTCAAGTGCTCTGAATTTCTCCTCATTCTCCTTCATCCTGAAGACACAAACAAGGACGTAATGTGGATGATTGGCCCGTATATGTGTCACTTCTAGAGTAATGGCACACTGGGCAATATCTAATGGTTGTCGTCCCAGCATATTCTTGCTCAGTGGGTGGAGGACACAACTTTAGAGACTTCCCCTCCATTTCAAAGTGAATGGGAAGTGCTGCCAATAATGACAGATGCCTGTAACTCGAAAATGTTTGGTCCAGTATTTTTGAGAGCTAACAACCTGTCACTCGACAGCACATAGAAGTAATTCCGATTCCGTTTGAACGGAGGTGTGATTTATAGTGTTTTCTCCAAACCCACAAAAGCTACTAAATACCAAGTCTGTCATTGCCCCAAGAATAAGTACTGTGAAGATGCAGTGACTGCCCTATGGTTGCCTGTACAGTGAAACATTTAGGATACACCTGAGTTCATGGAACGTATCCATAAACTCCATCCATACTCGTGACATTTGGATGCAAGTACATAAAACCCATATTCTAGGCCATGGATCCTCAGACTGAACAGATAACATCCTGCAGGTTAAAGATTTAGACCATTACATTGACTATTGATGGAGCACACAGGTATGTTTCTTTGCAGTAATGGTAAGCTGCAGAAAGCTGAACTCCAGGTAAGTGACTAAGATGCTGGCATTAGGCTGGCAACCGTCTCAGATGTAGGTTTATGGGGGGGGGGATTGCAGGCCCTGAGCTGCTCACAGTAATGACAAGAGATCATCTCTGGCTTCTTGTAGCAGCAACTAAATTTGTAATTATGTAATGAATAAAACATGAGCACAATTAAGATGTTACATTGTGTGATCCACAAAGCCATGTCCAAAAAACCTTGATTTCTGGCTACTGGTGAAACAGAGCTACAACCATTTTCCATCAGCCACTGCCAGGACAGGCCATATGGTTTAGCAACAGCTGTCAGGTCACAGGTCCTCTGCATGTGAATGATCATTCTATCCATCTGTTCCTTTCAGAGCAATGATCTCACCTCTTTTCTGCCTGCAGCTTCTCTTCCAGCAGCTTCTGCAATTTGCTTTCAATTTGCTGCAGGTTACTTTGGAGTCCCTGAGGAGGCAGCTCACTGTGATTGGTTGGCGCTGTCACGCCACTCTTGGTGGCTTCCAGTATGGCTAGAGTCTTCTGTTTCTCTACAGACAGCTCCTAAAAAGCAGCGGCAGCAAATAATAGTATTAATATAAAACCCCTGAAATGTGAACAGCTGTATTATAAAGAAACAGAATATACTATACAAAGTATATAATGACTGTAACTGACAGGACTGTTAGAAGAGTATCAAGGTTATGGAATTCCCAGTTGACTTCTAATAGCCCTTTACCTTTTAGTACAGGAGTTTATTATCCTTTATAATATAACCATCTATTGTCCTTTTATAATAGTATTCATTTAGGACAAAATATATTAAAGTAGTAAAAATCTAAAGGGTTAAGTGCTAGGAGCAAAAATAAGTGCAAATCCCTAGGATTAATATGCATTTCTATTGAATCTGGTTACCTTCCCATTCTTCTGTTGTTAGGCTGCTGGGGTGGGGGGGGGGTGATATCACTCCAACTTGCAGTACAGCAGTAAAGAGTGACTGAAGTTTATCGGAGCACAAGTCACATGACTGGGGGCAGCTGGGAAACTGACAATATGTTTAGCCCCATGTCAGATTTCAAGATTAAATATAACAAAATCTGTTTGCTCTTTTGAAAAATGGATTTCAGTGCAGAATTCAGCTGCAGCAGCACTATTAACGGAGGTGTTTTGAAAAAAAACATGTTTTCTCATGACAGTATCCCTTTAAGCTGTTGTTTCTCATACTCAATCTAACTAAAGGAGTCGCAGTGGGACTTGAATTTTTACTATTGAGTGCTATTCTTACATCTACCAGGGAACTGTTATCTTGTTGCCTTCCCATTGATCTGTTGATAAGCTGCAGGAAGGGGGTGACATCACTCCAACTTGCAGTACAGCAGTGAAGAGTGACTGAAGTTTATTAGAGCACAAGTCACATGACTGGGGGCAGCTGGGCAGGTCTGGACTGAGAATCAAAATAGGCCCTGGCATTTCAGGTACCCAGAGCACAGCCCCCACCAGCCCACTAAATAGTGAGTGTCTATGGTATCATACAGCAGCCCCTCTGGCATTTGCCAGAACCCACAGATTGCCAGTCTGGGCCTGCAGCTGGGTAACTAACAACATGTCTAACACCATGCCAGATTTCAAATATAAAAAAATCTGTTTGCTCTTTTGAAAAACGGATCTCAATGCAGGATCTTTCTTGAGGAGCGCTATTAACTGATGCATTTTGTGGAAAAAAACATGTTTTTCAGAGACAGAATTCCTTTAAAAGTGTCAGATATAAATATAAAGCCATAAAGAGAAAATGGGGAATATAAGGTAGGGGGATGCAGAGGAGCTGTGTATATATGGTATCATCATCAAACAGGCAATGTGGATGCCTTTCAGCTGTATTGTTAATGGCCTGCTCCTAATTGCTGGCTGGAGTAGAGCCAACTACTGCAGCATTGTTTCACAGGTTAATGTAGTTAGAACCAGCAGTGCAGATCATAGCAAAGGACAAAAATACGCTGCTTTCTAGAGCAATAACATTTGCAAACAAAAGCTTACATTTCTTATAATATGCAATGAATATTATTGAATATATTGGAATGCTGCTTATATTTAAGTTTGATTTTATTATGCAAAGATTGGGTTTACAACCCTGTTACATCACTGAATTCTGACTCTAAGTTAGGGAGACCTGAGTTCAGTTCCTATAATGACTCCATTCCTTTTATAATCACTTATTTCCTGAGAAACAACTTAAACTGTATGCTCCACGGGCTAAGGAATTTAATTTCCCTGAAAAACTCTGTGTACATAGCTGTGCATAATTACTATATGTGAACAAATTAAAATAAAGAAGATATAGAATCGGTATAGGTGGGATGGTAAAAGGATAAGTGAACTGGAAAGGGTCAGAAAGGGGAAATATATATAATTTTAGGTAGATAAGACAACATATAATATATAATAGACAGGCCGTGTCAGGAACATGCATTATGCCATATGATGGAAAGAAGATCTGACCCTGGGGCAGCACATCATCTAATTACCTCCATTGTCTTCTGTAGATGCTGCGTCAGGCAGTGAAGTTCCTGCTTCTCTTCCCCTACCCCTTTTAGACAGTGAACTGTAATATCCAGGTCCCTGAGGGGCACAGTAAATCAGACAATGTAGCATGTCATCAGTAATAGCTTCCAGCCTTTACCCCAGGGAAGTTTAAAACATCCATCAAGATGGTGTCATTGCTAGTCTGGAAGGATAACAGATGCCTGGAAACCAGTCAATTCAACCCTCCATTCTTCTTACCATAAACTCTTTTGTTTCTTTAATACACTTTAGTCAGTAGGTCAAAGGCTGTAGACAGCATGCTGTAAGTCAGGTCATGGCCCACATTTTTAAATTAAAGTTTCAGAATTTCTATCACCTCAAAAAATAAGAACTATATGCCTCTTGATCATTTATTTTACACCAATGCTGCTTAATACATTTAATCAGTGAACTGAGGTCCAATTTCTTTTTAATGCCACTTTAGGAGCTTTCTTTATGAGGGACAGGTCCTTGCACTTATCCCTTTCACAATATCACTATTATTATTTAAGGGCACATTTACTTAGCTCGAGTGAAGGATTAGAATAAAAAATACTTAGAATTTCGAAGTATTTTTTTGGCTACTTCGACCATCGAATTGGCTACTTCGACCTTCGACTACGACTTTGAATCGAACGATTCGAACTAAAAATCGTTTGACTAATCGACCATTCGATAGTCGAAGTACTGTCTTTTTAAAAAAACTTTGACCACCTACTTCGCCACCTAAAACCTACCGAGCACCAATGTTAGCCTATGGGGAAGGTCCCCATAGGCTTTCTAGACAATTTGGGATCGAAGGAAAATCGTTTGATCGATGGATTAAAATCCTTCGAATCGTTCGATTCGACGGATTTATTCGTTCGATTGAAGGAATTGCGCTAAATCCTTCGACTTCGATATTCGAAGTCGAAGGATTTAACTTTGAGGGTCGAATATCGAGGGTTAATTAACCCTCGATATTCGACCAATAGTAAATGTGCCCCATAATGTATATTATTTAACAAATATGCAAAAGTACCAAGGTTAGACTCACTTCTTTATCTTCTCTTGCTCTACTCTCAGCTCCTGTACCAGTTCTTCAAAGTGACACTTTTCAGACTCCAGAACCTGGTTCACTCTCTCCAGTTCCTATGTACAAACAAGGCAGACCCCAATCATATCTGTGACACTTACATGGGAGTGATGGTATGTACAAAAGGGTGTCCGTGCCATGTTCAAGGTAGGGTTGCCACCTTTTCTGGAAAAAAATACCGGCCTTCCTGTATTTTAATTTGTTTCCCTATAAATAACATTGGCATCAAGGAACATTTTTACCGGCCAGGCTGGTAAAATACCGGCCAGGTGGCAACCCTAATTTAAGGTGTCCTGAACTCTACATGTGGTACATGCAACTTGAAAATGACATGACAGATGCAGGTCATGTGCTTTCCATAGAGCTACAAGCCAGTCATCATCATTCTCTATTCTGTGAACAGGAACCCAGTGCATCTCATTTACAAGATATGCCCACTGGCACAAGCAGTTGTGTTTGTACACCCTGCACAATCATACAGTATGAAAGTGGCAGTATATACTACAATACTATCCGGCATAGACATATAGATGCACAACTAGCAACAATCACCTCTTTCTGCTCTCGCTGTGAACACAGCTCCTCTGTCTCCTCCATGAGTTTATCTGCAAAGAGATAAAACACAGTGTATTTGTGCAGTCTTGTTAGATATTTTCAGTGTAAACCTCAGGGATATCCAACCTGCAGTGCTCCAGCTGTTGTTGAACTGCAGCAATTCAAAGTATCCAAGCAGTTGTAGGACTGTAAGTTAAATATAAATGTATAGTTTCCAAAACAGCTCTCACTATAATCTTGGCGACAGCCTGTTCATATAAAGAGCTCTTTATATTAGATTATAATTTATTTGGAGAACACTGGGAATCGTTCACTACATGCAAGGGAGGGAGTAAAGTGTAAAAACAGATGCAATCCACCAGGCCCAGACTGGCAATCTGTACACTCTGTAAGACACCACAGACAGTAACTAGTTATTGGGCCTTTGTGTACTTGAATGTCTTGAAATGCGTGGACCTATTTTGAATCCCAGTCCGGACCTGTAGCCAACCATGTATTTTCACTTTGCACTTTACATGCACTTGCACTCAGGCTTCGACTGGCAATCTGTCGGTTCTGGCAAATGCCAGAGGGGCTGCTATAAGGTCCCATAGAAAGTCAGTATTTAGTGGGCTGGTGGAGGCTGTTTGGGCCTCTACGTGGGCTGATTGGGCCTCTGTGTACCTGAAATGCCAGGGCCTATTTTAATTCTCAGTCCGGACCTGCTTGCACTCTTTAGTGCTCTTGAAGTTTTACTCCAGGGTCTTCATAAATGACCCCTATTACCATTTCATAAATAGCCACTGAGCAAAACTTCTTAAAGTGAGCTTGATACAAATAAGCTTACAGGAATATAAGAAGTGATATTAGAAGTGTTGTATTTTATATATAGAATTCAGCATCGCAATGTGTACAATAGCATCGGGCATGAACTTACCAAAATACTCCTGTCTCTCCTTAGCCAACTGCAGGCCCTGTGCTTCCAGACTCTCAATCATGGCCTCACCTAGCTGGGCATTCTGCCATGTCCTGTAATTTAAAAGCACATCATTCACATACACCATTATTTGGCCTAAACAATCCAATCTCTAATTCAATCCACTGCCTGGTCGCTAGTGTAAATTGGGCCCTAACGACCTGCAAACTGGAGAGCTGCTGAACCAAAAAAAAATTTAAAAAAAAGGAAAAAGCGAAATCATTAAAACAAAATTAAAAAAAAACAACACCAATTGCAGTTTGTCTCAATATATATCATTGCCAACATCATACTAAAAAGTGATTTAATGTTGAACTTCCTCTTTACTATGACAAAAGGCTAACTTTCAGGACTGTGATTTAGCAGCTAGGAAATAAAGTCACAACTCCCTATTTCAGATGGCTTATTAGTAAAGGCAAAACACATTTAATATCACAGGTTAACAATATTCCACAGTCCTAAACTTGTACGGGGCAAATTCACTAAGATTCGTAGTTGCGCCAGGCGTAACTTCGCCGGGCGTAGTTTCGCCAGCGCTTAGCAAATTCACTACAATCGAAGCTGCACTCAGGGGTATCATAAGGTTGCGAAGTTGCGCAAGTGTTGATTCGCTAAGCGAAGCGAAGTTACGATAGCGATGGTTAATTTACATACGGCGCCAAATTCAGATTTCAATGGAGGAATATGTAGCAGCACTACAAATGCCTGGGAAACCTTCAAAACATCAAATAAAATTTTTATTTTGCCCTACACATGTGCCCACTGTATAGTTAAGTTGCCATGAGTCAGGAAACGTAGGGGGAAAATTTTTTTCGATCTTTTTCAGCCTATCACCCATAATATAGAAAAAACGCCAGCGTTTTTTGGGAGTTAGAAAAAATGTTAACTTTTTTTGAAGAAATCCCTATCTACTCTATTGCGCTTCGCCTGGTCTGAGGTGGCGAAGGAAGTCTAGCGTAAAAGGTAGTGTTCAGAACAATGCGCGCGTTAGTGAATTTGCGTAGTTACGTCCGTTGCGCAAATTCGCCAGGCGTAAGGGTGCGAAGTTACGCTAGCGAAGTTACGCCAGCGTCGGTTAGTGAATTTGCGAAGTAGCGAAAATGCCCAACGCTAGCGAATTGACGCTAGCGTTAGGCGCTTCGGCGCATAGTGAATTTGCCCCATAGACTGATTTAGACAATTAAATATTACGAGACATTTCTTGCCTTACCAAAAATGTAACTTTGTTAGTAGATAATGTAAATGATCATTAACGGTTAATGTAAATGATCAGGGAGCTATGTCCAAAAAATTTATTGATATGAACATCCTCAGGGTGCTCTTCTTACAATTGACATTTATTTGTTACTGACATATTAGCAGTTTTAGACTGCTACTACCAGCCTATACTTAAAGCGACAGCAATGGTAGGAAGCTCATAGCCAGTTAGGGTCGTTAATAAAATACAGGGATGAAATATTTATTTCTGGATTGGAGTACACAATTATTGGATAAATACCCAATCCTTCACCAGAGATTCAAAACAGCCACAAGATGGAGAGGAGAAGTTAAATGCATGTAATATATGAGCAGAACTAGTTGAAGTTCCGCTGTGCTGCTGTAGCAAAAGGACGAGGGTTTTCTCTTTCGACCCTAATGTAAATTAAATCTGTTAAACAGAATACTCTGGGGTTTTTCTGATAATGGATCTTTCCATTACTGTTTTATTATTACAGAGAAAAAGGAAATCATTTTTAAAAATGTGAATTATGTACTGAAAATGGAGTCTATGGGGATGGCCTTTCCATAATTCAGAACTAGATAATGGGTTTCTGAATAATGGATCCCATATTGTAACTTGACGTTTTTCTTCCAACGTGCATTACGCTTCCCTATCCAAATGTCCCAGCAATGCAGAACCCTGTGTTCTGGAAGTGACACCTTCTGGTAGATTTACAATAAAGCACTTTCGGGGGAATGTAATAAAAGTCGGTAACATAGAAACTGACAAATTTTGCTTTGCGGGAATTTAATATAGCTTTTGCGAACCCGGAAACTGTTTAGCGACAGTGGAAGACTGTTTGCGAATTTTATGGTTTGCACCAATGTGCAGTAAATGTAATAAAACTTCTTACTGAAAAAGTCGTTATGTTTGCTTCAAAAGATTACGACACCTTCAAGCACTTCAAGCAATTACAATTCGCAATGCAATAACTGTTTAAGACACAATATTACATTGCCAGATGTGGATTTTTATTCTTATTGGTGCAAATTATTTTGCTCTTTGCGACTTTTATTAAATTCCCCCGTTTATGTTCTGTTATAAATCTTTAGAAAAAGCAGAGATCTCTGTACTGTGCATGCAAGATATACAAAGGCTGCACACCTTGATAAATGCCTATTTTACCAACTGACAAGTCCTGACACATTTAGGGGCCCATTTACTTAGCTCGAGTGAAGAAATAGAGGAAAAATAGTTCGAATTTCAAATGTTTTTTTTTGGCTACTTCGACCATCGAATGGGCTACTTCGACCTTCGACTATGACCTTCGACATCGAATCGAAGGATTTGAACTAAAAATCATTCGACTATTTGACTATTCGATAGTCAAAGTACTGTCTCTTTAAAAAAATTCTTCGGCCCCTAGTTCGCCACCTAAAACCTACCGAGGCCAATGTTAGTTGGAAGGTCCCCATAGGCTTCCTAACAACTTTCTGATCGAAGGAATATCCTTCGATCGATGGATTAAAATCCTTCGAAACGTTCGATTCGAAGGATTTAATCGAATGATTATTCCTTCGATCGTAGGAATAACGGTAAATCCTTCGACTTCAACGGTCGAATATCGAGGGTTAATTAACCCTCGATATTCGACCCTAGGTAAATGTGCCCCTTAGTGTGGCTTTAAAGGTTGCCCTTATTGCTATCCAACACATCATATGGCATAAAAGTGCTCTGTATGTTTGTAAAGACTATGGACGAGCAAACGTTTTCACCTAGTATAGTTTTGTAACAAAATTCCTGATTTTCCCAAACCTGCACGCATGCTGTCTGTCTCGACGGGGAAAAAGTGGTCTGCTGAGCCAGAATTAAAAATTATTATCCATTTACTTACCAAATCAACCAATGGTATCTGAGCCCGGGCCTCCCTCAGTCTATCTAAGTCTGGGTGCCATATTTGGAAGATATTGGAAGCATTTACAGAATAGTGAAAATGTGCTTCTCTAACAACATAGGGCAATGCATGTTTCACAGTTAAAACCACCCACTGACACCAATGTACTTTCACAAACTTTTGAGTAAAGCTTGAAAACTTGTATTTACCTTTCCTGATCTCTGCATCTACGCAAAGGGTTAGCATGTAGGTTCTCTTTATACAGGCCACTCAACAATGTCCCTCACTCTTCTTGTGTATTTTACAACCAACGTTGCCTGCAAAACTTCTTGCCAGAAATGAATTTAGCTTTAGTGTATAAGGTTAGGCAAGAGAACTGATGAAACTTTTAAAAGACAGCCAGGCACTTGTACAGAGAGTACCAATTGCAGCTTTTGCCTATTAGGTCCATTTGCTGTTCTGTATGCTTTAGAGATTCCCATCAATATCCTCCACTTGATAGGATGAGACAGCCTGACCCTTTCAGCATTAGGGCACCGATCAATATTTGTATAAAAACATTTAATGACATGCAGTTCGCAGAATCCCTGGCTACACCATTGCTCTGACACAAAGCTCATTTCTCAATACAGTTATGAAGAAAAAAAAACCCTTCAAATGTATAGAAGTAGTATTTTTCCCATCAACCCCACAGTGAAAATATTACAGGGAAGCAATTATATAAATAAACTTTCATTGATTTGCAATAGAACTGCTCTGAAATCTACGGGGTCCCACGTGTAATATTTCTTTGCCCACTAATGTGTGCTAAATAGGAAGCTTTTGCTTATGTAACTGCTGCCTTGTTTTTTTCAATGGCATATGTTTGGTGTGGGACCTGGGAGGGTCTCCATTGTTTGTGCTGGCTGCAGCATTGCTTTCCACCAATTTCCATATCACAGTTCTATCAAGCTTTCTTCCAGTGGTGGTCTAAATATCCAAAATAACCCAAGCCACAGGGAAAGATTGTGTTTAAATTAGATTTTCATACAAAAAAAGCCATAAGATTCCTTGAAAGGCAGCATCTGGCCTAGGGATTTTAGTTGGACAATCGGACTGATGCTCAGTTTCAAACTTTATATTTGAAACAAACCATCTTCCCCAAAGGTGTGGGACGTGGAGACCCCCAAAAGATTTTGTTGTGGGGCCCAGCAATTTATAGTTAGTTCACTGGGAGAATCTGACAGATGTTTAAGCCTTAACAAAATAGGATTCCTCAATGCTGAAACAATATGCAAGCTTAAATGCTTAGGATGTTTAAAGTATTACTTTGGAAGACTGTGCTGCGTTCAGGACAAAAATCACTTGTCCATTTGTATTCTGAGGTTATATATATATTGAGCCTATGATTAAGTGCCCAAGTGCAAGAAATGCATAAGACTATGTATTAATTTACTTTGTGGCCTGAAATAAAGTTCTCAGTTCTTTTACAAGCCTCTTTATGGAGTGCCTGCTGTTTTCTGTTTGGTATGATATTTTACTCCCATAAAGAAAAGACATGCAAGTATTTTTTTAAATTATATGAACTTTGTGTATATTATTCTCCGGGCAAAAATTGCACAAAAATAACATTTTTATAAGGGTACTCAATATTCTAATATTTTGTAAATATTGTTTGATGATTTGATTTATTTGTAGAAGTTCTTTGTTCCCAGAATTAAGTTGTACTGTTATTACTAGTCTTTGTCAAGTCATGCAGCATGGCAACTTTCCTTTAGGAAAACAGCACAATTCTGGAAACAACTGCATTGAAGCCTCTTAAAGAAAAAAACAGATGATTTCATATCAACCTGCAGCTCTCCAGCTCTTACTGAACTGCAACTCCCATCACGACTGTCAGGAATGATGGGAACTGTAAATCAACAACAGCTGGTGATCTGCAGGCAGAACATACTATAGATAATGAAAATATAAAACCTAGGAAGAGATTTTACTGGCCTTTCTGCCCTTGTATAAAACCAGTTCTGCTCCTACTGTTATGTACAAATATACCTATACAGGTAATAAGGGAAATGTAATAAGAGGTGATTCAGCTAAAGAAGAATAATAATGGTAAAATAAAGTTCATATTTGTGTGGTTAAAAAAAACTATACCCCTCAAACAATGTAGGTCTCGATAAAAAGATATTTCATAAAACAGCTCATGTCTAAAACCCTGCTTCATGTAAATAAACTATTTTCATAATAATATACTTTTTTTAATAGTATGTGCCATTGGGTAATAGGGTTGCCACCTTTTTAAAAACCTTTTACCGGCTGCTGGGGGGCGGGGACACAAAGGGGCGGACCGTGACGTCAAAAGGGGTGGGCCGTGATGTCAAAAGGGGCGGGGCCATGACACGGACACCATGGACAAGTAAGAGAAAAGGTAAGTTTCAGGGGATGTTCCAGGGGATTGGGGGCAGGCCGAGGGCTACATTGCCGGTAAATTTGTAATACCGGCCCCGGCCTTGGCTAGGGTTGCCACCTTTCCTGGAAAAAAACACCGGCCTTAGCCCCGTCCACAGCTCCACCCCCAATCCCGCCCCATGCCACACCCCCAATCCCGCCCCATGCCACACTACCTGTGCCTAGCAGTCCAACTGAGCCAGCAGCCGCACACACAGCACAGCACAGTCGGCTCCCCCTGCAGTCTGCACTCGCGTCTAAGCCACGCCGCCCACACAAAAAAAAGTCATCACACGAGACGAGCTGGGTAAGAGGGAAGAGGAGCTTTTCTCCCTGCAAAAAAATTACCGGCCATGTAATTGCCGGTATTATGTTAATACCGGCACCGGCCTCAACACCAGTTTTACCGGCTAGGCCGGTAAAATACCGGCCAGGTGGCAACCCTATTGGGTAATCATGAATAAAAAACTGCCATTTTAAAAAAATAAGGGCCGTCCCCTGGGATCATATGATTCACTGTGCACACAAACATACCAAACAAATTATACTTGTTAAGTCACATGAGCCAATTAACAGACAGAGTTCTGTCTTTTGCTTCAACACTTCTTCCTGTTACAGTTGTAGTATTTCTGGTCAGGTGATCTCTGAGGCAGCACAGGGACCATCACAAAATGGGGGTTTAAGGCAAGAGATGTAAAAGGGCAAGATTTACTTAAATATATATACCACTTTGATAAGATTCTTTCAAGATGCCACTTAGTTTATATGATATTATCTGTTGGTTAAGTATTCATTTGGGGATAGGGTTGCCACCCGGCCGGTATTTTACCGGCCTGGCCGGTAAAAATGATGCTTGATGCCAATGTTATTAATAGGAAAAAATGGCAAGCATATAGGAAGGCCGGTATTTTTTTACAGAAAAGGTGGCAACCCTATTTGGGGGTATAGTTTTCCTTTAAGGTAAGAGATGTTAAAGGACAATATTTACTTAAAGTGAACTTGTCACCCAGACATACCAGTTTGATAAGATTCTTTAATTTGCCACTTAATTTGATATAAACTATATGTTGCTCAAGTATTCATTTTGGGGGTAAAGTTGTCCTTTAAGCATCATATTCCCCCTTTGGTCCCACTCAGTGTTCAACTGACAATCTGCTTTAATGAGCAATGTTTGCTACGGGTTCTCAGGGGCAGTGTATATCTACTGACAGGACAAGCAGCAGGCACATTAGAGTGCCAAGGAAATTTCACTTACACCTTCCCAGATTCATGCAGCATTTCCAGCCACTGACTGTGTTCCAGCTCAGATTCTGCAGCCAAGACAATGCTTCCCTGCAAGGAAAAATGGAGGAACAGTGACATGACTAGATCTAACACTATATATATAGTGCATATAGAAGGTATCAGAACTGCTCATGTATGGAGAGGAATCTTGTAAAGAACAAAATGAAAACTTACATGGAAATCTTCATGAGAAACCACTATGACATAGGGCATGTTTGGCTCTTCTTTGGCATTCACTATGCAGCCGCCAAGTGGTATCACTCCCTGGGAAAGAGGCAAGAAATGGCGATATCATAACGGGGACAGTGGATTGTTAAAAAATTAATTAATTACAACTTTAATGGCAGAGCCAGAAACCAATATATCATGCTACAGTTATTCATAGCAGGCTAAAGTATCTACTCTGGATTTTCCGGGGCACAGTCTACAACAGTGATCCCCAATCAGTAGCTTGTGAGCAATCCCTTGGATGTTGCTCCCAGTGACCTCAAAGCAGGTGATTAGTTTTGAATACGTTTTGGTTTACAAGTTTTGGTTGTATTACAACCAGGTGCACTGCCAAACAGAGTCTCAATGTAGGCTGACAATCCACATAGGGGCTACCAAATGGCCAATCACAGCCCTTATTTGGAAACCCAAGAACATTTTTCATGCTTGTGTTGCTCCCCAACTCCTTTTACTTCTGAATGTTGCTCATGGGTTCAAAAGGTTGGGGATCCCTGGTCTACAATATATAATTCATAGCATACAATAAAGGGATTTTTAGCCTGCATGAATTGCATTGCACTTAAATTTAAATTCACTTTTGGTATTTGGAAACACTCTATGGTACCTAATTATCATATGATATATATATCAATAGTTTCCAGACCAGCACACCCTTTAGTAAAAAAAAAGATAATTTTTATTGTTAAAAATCAATATCAATATCCAACTTTTCAGTCCCCATTGGGACCTTTTTCAAGGATGATATATATATGCTGTATATGCCACTATCATGTTTTGATGCCATTTGATGCCATTTCATTCCAGACTTCAGGGGCTCAGCCCATTACCCCAACTAAAGTATTGTGGCAGTAGCAGTTCTGCCAATGCAAACATTCACAGATACAATATTGAGAAACCTCTGTGTTATAGCCTCATACCCCTGATTTTAATTCTGTACTCAATTCCCACAAATTTTTCTTAGATGATGAGCTCCACTCCCACTCTTACATCAATGGAGGAACACACTGGCATGGGCTAAGAATGAAAACATTTAGCTACAGTGATGGGTGAATTTGTCCCATTTCAATTCACCGACAAATTTCCCATCAAATTCGTGAAACGGCAAAAAATTTGTTAAAACGCCGGCGAATTTTCGCTAATTTATTAAACACTTGAATTCGCGCCTGACGAATAAATTCGCTCATCACTAGCTACAGAATTAAATGAATGCACAACCCTGTTTTTGAGCTTTAATACTGTATAACAGGCTGGGTCTGTATGGCAGATTTACAGGCGCTAGCACATATTGGTGAAGGTACAGAGAGAACTCTTTGTACAGATCAATAGCAGTCAGTGGGTTAACGGATCTCAGTTGTTTTGTGAGGGATTATATACATCCATCTGCTCAGATAAATATGTCCTTGCACTAGGCACACACCATATCCAGAATGCAGTGCAGGATTTATGGAAATATTCAGGTTTAGAGGAATCTTTAGCAAGCAGTATGAATATCTCCCAACCTGACATTATTGACCTGGGCAACTAAAACAAGAAGCTGCTCTTTTGTATTTGAGAAAAAATGTTAGTTTAATACACAGTTAACAGCCAAAACCTATGTCTGCATATATGTGCGCATGCCAAGAACAACAGCGGGATAAAACTGTACAAGCAGGGTCCAGCAGAACTATTGCTCTGCTTCCTTCAGTCAGCAGCCCCCACAAAAAGACCATCATTATGTACAGAAATATATACATACAGTGTACGCCACAGTTATCAAGCATGGGGACAGGTTCAGTAGAACAGCAGTTTGGAGTAATATCAAAATCAGCTTGCATGTACTTAAATATAATGTACTGTTATTCTGGTAAATATAGTACTGGGGCTCATTTGTTACACTGGGCAAATTCGCACCTGGGCAGTAACCCATAGCAACAAATCAGTGATTAGCTCTTTTTTACAGTTAGCTGCAGGTACATCATTGCAGGTAAACATTTGATTGGTTGCCATGGGTTACTGCCCCGGTGCAAATGTACCCAATGTTTATAAATGAGCCCACTACAAAAGGTTATATAAATAAAATGCTGTGTATCCATAGAGGCAACCATTGAAGCAGAAACTAGACAGTAGGGCACATGTTTACATAGCAAATGAGCTGCGCAGAAAACAAAATGCTTTCAGCTCACAGGAAGATAAAAAGGGGTCAAATCTCATTGATGGCTGCCTTCAGAACTATGGCATGTAAACCTCTCATATTTTAAAAAGGATGTCTATTTTTTATTGTTTATACCAGGTCCAAACTTCAAATGTTGAAAAAAAAAAAAGTGTCTGCGTATATATATATATATATATATATATATATATATATATATATATATATATATATATATATATATATACACAGACACTTTGTGGCCTTACTGGTCCTACCTATAACAGAGATCAGACAGGCCATACAGTGACAATTTTGTTTTTGCCAGTGGGTGACACTCACCTTAGGGTGTATATTAAAATATCGGTTACTTTCAAAATTCTTGCGTTCATTTTCTGCGTAGTAAAGCAAAAAACTGTCCTTAATTATAAAAAACCTGCAAGGACAAGACAACCGAGTTACCAGATTATATATTACAGATTACATAAAATTATTATGGAAAGACATTCATTTAGCATGAAGTTCCTGCAGCAGGTACAGGACTACAGATAAAGAGGCAGTGGCCTGTGCTGCTCAGAGGGGCTCCCTGTGTCAGTTAAGGAAAAACTCTGGGTCTTACAGAGACTTTCACATCTTACCTTTTGGACCATTTGGATGAATGCCTTCCAAAGGGCTTTTTCCAGAGCACCCCCTGCAGCTGCACCTTGGTCTTGATATCAAAATTCTCTGGGTCTGTTGGGTCCATGGAAGGAGAGGGAGAGACAGAGCTTGATTTGGAAGTGAACATCTTGATTCAGGCGTGGTCCTGACTGAAGGCAGCCAGAGAGCACAATGAGATGGAATGGGCTGCCAGCGAGACGTAAGAGGATAAAAAGAGAGGGAGTGCATGAAAGGACTGAGAGAAGGGAAATAGATGGTAAGGGTAGACTCAGATAAGGGAAGAAAGTGTGAGAAGGGACAGAAAAGAGACACAGCTAGAGGGGAGTTACAACATGAGCAATATTATAGAGAAGAGTAGAATGAAAAGGAGGAATTACAGGGTGTAATGCAAAGGTTCCACTTTCAATCAATAGCTGCTCTGCTGAGTCAATAGCTGCCTCTTGCTCTATAATCAGGAGATGGGAGTTCATGGCCATTCTCTTATCCAGTAGCCAGTGACGGAGAGAGGCAGCAGCGAGAAATCAAAACCAGGGCAGTAATAGGAGATCCAGATCCATCTAAATTAGTTGCGGACAGTTATTCTCACAAAAAAGGGAGGGGGGGGGGGGGTGGAGGCAAAACATTTGAATCAGGCAGCACTTTCTGCTGCAGTAATGAAATCACCATTTATTTTATAGAGATAATGCCTACTAGCTCATGTTACTAATGGGAAATAAGATTTTACAGAGGATAGCAGGCATTTGTATAAAGTTTATTGAGGCACTAGAAAGTCAAATCGTGAGGGCCCTAGGCATTTATATTCTCCCACTGCCAACCGAAATGCTGATTATTGAAGGTCACTCTACATGAACTGCCCTTTTGCTGTTCAGTTCTCTTCTATATATACAGTATGTAGCCTTTGCCCTTATTTACCTTGATGCACAATGCATTGGTTATCTTTGCCATCCAGCAAGAGGGCACCCTAACAAACCATGTCTAAGAACTCAGTAGAGATGGGCGATTCAGTGGATATAATGCAGAGTTAAACTGGAAAACCACTTCATAAAACATGAGTCTTTATATATGATCACCCCTAGGGAATCACACTAACGCCCATTTTTCAAGGGTTTATAAAGTGCCAGAACCTCTATAATACACGTGTGGGATCGGTTATCCAGAATGCTTGGGACCTGGGGTTTTCAGAACAACAGATCTTTCCGTAATTTGGATCTTCATACCTTAAGTCTATTTAGAAAATCATCTAAACCTTAAAGGGATTCTGTCGTGATTATTATGATGTAGTTTTTATTTCTAAATTACACTGTTTACACTGCAAATAATTCAATCTACAATATAAAATTTCATTCCTGAACCAGCAAGTGTATTTTTTTAGATGTAATATTGGTGTGTAGGCGCCATTTAGGTCATTTTGCCTGGTCATGTGCTTTCAGAAAGAGCCAGAACTTTAGGATGGAACTGCTTTCTGGCAGGCTGTTGTTTCTCCTACTCAATGTAACTGAACATGTCACTGTGGGACCTGGATTTTACAACTGAGTGCTGTGCTTAGATCTACAAGGGAGGTGTTATCTTGTGTCAGGGAACTACTATCTGGTTACCTTCCCATTGTTCTGTTAGGCTGCTGGGGAGGGGGATGATATCACTCCAACTTGCAGTACAGCAGTAAAGAGTGACTGAAGTTTATCAGAGCACAAGTCACATGACTGGGGGCAGCTGGGAAACTGACAATATGTCTAACCACATTTCAGATTTCAAAATTAAATATAAAAAAATATAGAAGTCTGCTGGAGCAGCACTGTTAACTGATGCGTTTTTTTTCCCCATGACAGTCTCCCTTTAAAGGAGAAGGAAAGGCTAAAATTAAGTAAGCTTTATTAGAAAGGTCTATATAAATACACCAGTAAACCCTCAGTAATGCTGATCTGAGTCCTCTGTCAAAAGACACATGGGCTTCTGTATCAGACTTCCTGTTTTCAGCTTAAGCCTCCAGGGCTAGGGCTTGAGCATGCTCAGTTTGCTCCTCTCCCCCTCCCTTCTGTAATCTGAGCCCAGAGCTATGAGAGATCAGGGAGAGACTCAGGCAATCCCTCTAGTCAAGGTCTTCCCAACTGGAGATGCCACTGACACGTATAAGCCTTGAAGGGATTTTCCATTACTCCCAAAATGCATCTATTTTGCACTACTACTACTACTACTTCGTCAATACTAGCAATGCAACCGCTCGTTCTATGCGTGCCCGTATTTCATGAGCCAATGGGGCCTGAAGAAACTACCACTATGGGGCTAGAGATTGTGGGAGCTCTTGAGCACAACCCGTTCCTTCTTTATTTCAATGTTATTGACCTAGAAACAGCCTATTGCTATTGCTCTGGACAAGTCATGCAACAAGATCCCATTCATGTATTCAGTTCTTGACCGTCTTGTGGTATTTTCACTTTACCTGCACCAACTTTATTATAATATCAGCACCAGTAACTACATTTCCAAAAGCAATAGCTTGAAAGAGAAAGCAGCAGCTTTCGTTTTAGCTTGCATCAAGAACATCATTAAAGATTAAACCAATAAAGCCATACTCATGCCTTATTAATACTAACATACTGTGCTTACCATGCTCTTTCTCCATTCCATTATGGGAGTAATAGGCAACGTGTTGCATTGCATGTAATTGAAAGTTGTAGTCCAATAAAATCTGCAATGCTCAAGGTTCACCATGTCAAGTACTAATGCTACAATGTGACTGTACTTTCCCAGCTATTGCCTTACATTTAGGGTCAGGCGTTATCATCCTGTACTGAGCGGAGCACACACTAGCACTGCAGAAATACAGATTTTACACCCTAAAGGCACATTAAAAACTGTGTACTGCCGTGCCCTAAAATCCTGGATTTAGTCATGGATTCAGCTGTATGCAATTCAGAAAGATTCCAATTTAGTCCAAAACCATAAAAGGGTAGTTCACCGTTTAGTATGATGTAGATGATATTTTGAGACAAGTTGCAAATGGTCTTCTGTTTTTAGGTTTTTTTTTAATTATTTATCTTTCTATTCAGTTTGTAATGTCAGAAGCTATCTGGTTGCCATGGTCCAATATACCCTAGCAACCAGGCAGTGGCTTGGATTAGAGATTGGAATATGAAATGTAGTGTGACTGAATAGATAGATAAGCAATAAAAATTAGCAATAACAATAAAATTGTAGTGTCACAGAGCAATCGTTTTTTGCTGCTGGGGTCAAAGAATAGGCCACGTTATATCATACTAAAGGTTACCTTGAAGATGAACAACCCCTTTAAAATCCTGTGACATTAGATCATGTGGTTACAGAAATGTGGTTACAATCTACAGAACTGGCTCTAAAGAACAATAATGCCGCAATGATGTTTATGTAGCAACACACAGTGCAGCGGATCACTGAAAAGGTCAAACATAAATTTTGAGCAAAACACTGAATGCAAATTCAACATTTAATTCTGTGCTGTCTTTTTAAGCAAATGGAAGAGTGTGGAAAATGGAAAACTGATGAAGGGTGATTTTTCCTATGCAAAGTGAATTTAGTGACAATATTGTTGTCCCATACTATGGATCTTGATGTTAAAGTGTGAGATATTGAGTAGAAAACGTAAACAGGGTTCTCTCTCTCTCTCTGTTAATTATAGTCAACAAGATGGGTTTAAAGGAATTGCTCAGTGTTCAGTGTAAAAATAAAAACTGGGTAAATAGATAGGCTGTGCAAAATAAGAAATGTTTCTAATATAGTTAGTTCGGCAAATATGTAATGTATAAAGGCTGGAGTGACTGGATGTCTAACATAATAGCCAGAACATTACATCCTGCTTTGCAGCTCCCTTGATTTTCACTGATTGGTTACAAGGCAGTAACCAATCAGTAGCTTGAGGGGGAGCCACATGGGTCATAACTGTTGCTTTTTGTAATAAAAATACCTTCTCCTGGTGGTCTAGTGGGGGGACGGCAGGGACGCCTGCCGCCCCCTCGACGGGGACGCCAGTCGCGCCGCTCCGTTCTTCCTGTGCCGGCTCCTGTGCGCGCGCGCATGCGCACTTCTGATTTAAAGGCGCATGCGCGCTGACGTAATGACGTCAGCGCGAGAGGCACCAAATTCAAAAGTATTAAAGGGGCATTCCCATAGTTAGCATTGCCCGTGATAGGATTTGTTCTTGGTGCTTTAGCTGTTGCTATTCTGTGTGAATCTGTTCCTGATTATCTGTTTTGACCCTTTGCCTGCCTGTTTGACTATTCTGATCTCTGGAACCTGACCCTTGCCTGAAACCGACCTTGACTCTGCTTAATCCTCCTGTTTGACCTCTGCCTGTTATTTGACTCCGATTCTGCCTCAACCCATCTGATTGATCACCTGGTTTTGACCCTTTGCCTTTGACGATTCTGTTATCCGCCTGCCTCGATCCAGCCTGTCTGACCATCCGCTTGCCTTGTCCTTTTGTACCGTGACCTTCGGCCTAAAGACTCTGCTAAACAGCCGTGCCCCTTTGCCAGCCAGAACATCTCGCCTTGCACCCCTCGTTAAGTCCAGGTGGCACCCAAGTAAGCTGAGGGCTCCTCCCGAAGCCCAACGGTGGTCACACTACTGGTGAAGCCGAGCCGAGACCAGGGTGCTTGGCATTTGTTCTGGTATCGGGTGCCGGCCGTGACATTATCACGGGCCATGGAGGACGAAAGTCTAGACGGTGCTTCTGCTGCTGCTTCCGTTTCACCTCCTCCAACTACCACTGAAGTGCTCCTTACTGCCCTGCTACAGCGCATGGAGGACCATGAGCAGAAGCAAAACTATTTGTTTCAGGGGTTTCACAATCTGACCCGCAAGCTTGAAACTTCGCAGCAGCCAATCAGACCAGTTGTCTCTTCCCCTGAGGGTTCTTCTGCTGTTTGGGGTGATTCTGCTAGACCCCAGGAACCCAAAATTGCATTCCCTGATAAGTTCAGTGGGGATAGAGCAAAATTTTTTGTCTTTAAAGAGGCATGTAAATTATACCTTGGTTTCTTCCCTCACTCCTTTCCAACAGGTGAGGAGAAAGTAAGGTTCGTCATGACTCTATTACAGGGTGATCCCCAAATTTGGGCTCTTAGACTGCCCGCCTCTGATCCAGCCCGTTTCTCCTTAGATACTTTCTTTGAGACCATGGCCATACTTTACGATGACCCGGATCGCGCCTCTTCGGCCGATACCGCGATTCGTAAGTTGCGCCAGGGGAAACGGGATGCGGAGGTGTACTGCACTGAGTTCCGCCGGTGGGCAGTAGAGACCGGGTGGAACGATATGGCTCTACGTAGTCAGTTCCGTATAGGGCTGTCAGATCCTGTCAAAGACAGTCTGGTAAATTTCCCCCTATCTTCCAATCTGGATGACCTCATGTCTTTCGCCATCCAGATAGATAGGAGACAGAGAGAGAGAAGGGGTGAAAGGGGGACTTCTTCTTCTTATTCTGGTGTCACTAATGTTAAGGTATCTAACCCTTCTGTGTCTTTACCTCAGGATGAGCCTATGCAGTTAGGCCTATCCCACTTATCTCCTGAGGAAAAGGCACGCAGGCGTTCCCTAGGTTTATGTATTTAGTGTGGGGAAAAGGGTCATTTCCTTAATCAGTGTACTAAGAGGCCGGGAAACGCCCAAGCCTAAATGGAGAAGGGGAGCTCCATTTGGGTGCAGGCGTTTCCTCTCCCCAATCTGCCTCTAAGGTTTTATTACCAGTTAAATTGTCTTGGCCTACGGGTTCTGTTAATTTGTCCGCTTTTGTGGACTCTGGGGCGGAGGGTAATTTTTTGGATACTGCTTTCGCAGCCAAACATGGTATTCCTCTGGTCCCTCTGTGTACCCCCATGAGAATTTTAGCGGTGGATAAAAGACCCCTAGGGTCAGGTGTAATTAACAAAAAAACTGCCTTCTTATCATTGTGTATTAACGATTTTCACAGTGAGGAGATAGCCCTTTTTCTTATTGAAGGTGCCTCTTCTCCTCTTATCTTGGGGTTACCCTGGCTCCAGGTTCATAATCCTCATATTGATTGGGTTACGGGGGAGATTTCTCAGTGGGGTTCAGATTGTGGGGGCGTATGTATTCCTCCAACAATAGCAACTACCTCAATTGAGGGTTTACCTGCAGCCTATTCGGCATATGCCGATGTTTTTTCCAAAAGGGCTGCTGAAACCTTACCCCCACATAGACAGTATGATTGTCCCATTGACCTAGTTCCAGGTTCCACTCCTCCTCGTGGTCGTACGTATCCTCTTTCTTTACCTGAAGCCCAAGCAATGAGGGACTATATTGAAGAAAACCTTGAGAGAGGTTTCATCCGACCCTCTAATTCTCCTGCCGGTGCTGGGTTTTTCTTTGTGGGTAAGAAAGACGGTGGTCTTCGCCCTTGTATAGATTACAGGGGTTTAAATAAAATCACCATTAAGAACCGCTACCCCCTTCCTCTAATTTCTGAGCTATTTGACCAGGTTAAAGGTGCCCAAGTCTATACCAAGCTTGATCTTAGAGGTGCTTACAATCTCATTCGTATTAGAGAGGGGGATGAGTGGAAAACAGCATTTAACACCAGGGATGGCCACTACGAATACTTAGTAATGCCCTTTGGGCTCTGTAACGCCCCCGCAGTTTTTCAAGAATTTGTCAATGACATCTTTCGAGATCTGCTGGGGGTATTCGTAGTGGTCTACCTTGACAATATTCTAATTTTTTCTTCCAATCTAAACGAACATCGTAATCATGTTTGCAAAGTCTTACGTAGGCTAAGGGAGAATAATCTTTATGCAAAACTAGAGAAATGTACCTTTGAGGTTTCTTCCGTTCGGTTTTTGGGGTTTATTATTTCCAACAAGGGTCTAGAAATGGATCCAGGCAAGATGAGAGCTGTCCTGGATTGGGCCCAACCCCTTTCGTTATGTGCTGTTCAAAGATTTCTTGGTTTTGCCAATTACTATCGTCAATTTATTAAGAATTTTTCTCTTATTGTAGCCCCCATCACAAGTTTAACCAAGAAGGGCGCTGATCCCAGTATTTGGCCTCCTGAAGCCTTACACGCCTTTGAAACCCTCAAAAGAGAGTTCTGCCCCTATTCTTCAACACCCTGATCCCGCTCTTCCTTTCATTGTAGAGGTTGATGCTTCTGAGGTGGGAGCGGGGGCAGTCCTTTCCCAAAGGCATCCGATTTCCAACAAATTGCATCCTGTGCCTTTTTCTCTAAGAAGTTTTTACCTGCAGAGGTAAATTACGACATAGGGAACAGGGAATTGTTGGCTGTCAAATTGGCCTTTGAGGAATGGCGGCATCTCCTAGAGGGTGCAAAACATGTGGTGACGGTCTATACTGATCATAAGAATTTACTTTATATTGAATCCGCTAATCGCCTAAATTCTAGGCAAGCCAGGTGGGCCTTATTCTTCTCAAGGTTTAATTTTGTTTTAACTTTCAGGCCTGGTTCCAAAAATACCAAGGCGGATGCACTCTCTAGGAGTTTTGAATCTTTCCCCTCCGACTCTAGTGAGTGTACTCCCATCATCCCCAAAGAATTAATTTTAGCCACTTTAGAATCCGATCTTTCCTCCCTATTACTTCCCTTACAAACATCTGCTCCTACCGATACTCCCCCTGGGAGATGGTTTGTTCCTGAGGAGCTTAGGGAGCAAGTTTTGAAGGAGGTTCATGATTCTAAAATGGCGGGGCACTCAGGAGTTACTAAGACTGTTTCTCTACTGTCCCGTCATGTTTGGTGGCCTTCTTTCAAACGGGACACAAAAATTTTTGTCAACTCCTGTCCAGTCTGTCAAAGATCTAAATCTTCTCGTCAGTTATCTCAAGGTCTGTTAAATCCATTGCCAATTCCTGAGAAACCTTGGTCCCATCTTTCGATGGACTTCATTGTAGATTTGCCCCCTTCCCAAGGGAAGACTGTGATTTGGGTGGTGGTGGATAGGTTCAGTAAGATGGGCCATTTTATTCCCCTTCCACACCTCCCTTCTGCTAAAACCTTGGCTGATCTATTCATTACTCACATTTTTAAGTTACATGGTTTTCCTGAGAATATTGTTTCTGACAGGGGGGTCCAGTTCGTCTCGAAGTTTTGGCGTGCTTTCTGTTCTTTAGTAGGGATTGAGTTATCCTTTTCCACTGCATATCACCCCCAAACGAATGGTCAAACTGAAAGGGTAAACCAGTCCCTTGAACAATACCTTAGATGCTATGTGTCTGATAATCAGTCTACATGGTCCGAACTGTTACCCTGGGCAGAATTTGCATACAATAATGCTACCCATTCCTCCTCTGGAGAGTCTCCCTTCTTTATTGTCTACGGGTTACATCCCAAAGCATTTTCTTTTTCTGGCTCTAATTCCCCTGTACCTTCTGCCAATTCCTCTGTCGTTAAATTTTCTGAAATTTGGTCTCGGGTACACAACTCTTTGTCCGCAGCTTCCCTAGCTCAGAAAAAAGCTGCTGATAAATTCCGTAGGGAAGCACCCAAGTACAAGGTGGGGGACTTGGTATGGTTGTCTACAAAGAACATCAAGCTGAAGGTCCCCTCTCCCAAATTGGGTCCCAGGTTCATTGGTCCATACCCCATCATTGCTATAATCAATCCATCCTCTGTACGTCTTCAATTACCCGCTAATTTTAAAATTTCTAACTCCTTCCATGTTTCTCTCTTAAAGCCTGCCACTAATGTTCGTCACTTGTCTCTTCCTCCCCCAGTGTTGGTTGAAGGTCAGCCTGAATATGAGATCCAGGAGTTCCTCGACTCCCGCCTTGTGCGAGGTAAGCTACAATACCTTACTAGGTGGAAGGGCTTTGGTCCTGAGGAGAACTCTTGGGTCTCAGTTGAAGACATCAAGGCTGACCGCTTCAGGAAGCAATTTCACTCCAAATTTCCTGGTAAACCTGGGGGTCCAGTGGCCCCCCCTAGAGAGGGGGGTAATGTAATAAAAATACCTTCTCCTGGTGGTCTAGTGGGGGGGCGGCGGGGACGCCCGTCGCGCTTCTCCGTTCTTCCTGTGCCGGCTCCTGTGCGCGCGCGCATGCGCACTTCTGATTTAAAGGCGCATGCGCTCTGACGTAATGACGTCAGCGTGAGAGGCGCCAAATTCAAAAGTATTAAAGGGGCATTCCCATAGTTAGCATTGCCCGTGATAGGATTTGTTCCTGGTGCTTTAGCTGTTGCTATTCTGTGTGAATCTGTTCCTGATTATCTGTTTTGACCCTTTGCCTGCCTGTTTGACTATTCTGATCTCTGGAACCTGACCCTTGCCTGAAACCGACCTTGACTCTGCTTAATCCTCCTGTTTGACGTTCCGGTTTGACCTCTGCCTGTTATTTGACTCCGATTCTGCCTCAACCCATCTGATTGATCACCTGGTTTTGACCCTTTGCCTTCCTGACGATTCTGTTATCCGCCTGCCTCGATCCAGCCTGTCTGACCATCCGCTTGCCTTGACCTTTTGTACCGTGACCTTCGGCCTAAAGACTCTGCTAAACAGCCGTGCCCCTTTGCCAGCCAGAACATCTCGACTTGCACCCCTCGTTAAGTCCAGGTGGCACCCAAGTAAGCTGAGGGCTCCTCCCGAAGCCCAACGGTGGTCACACTACTGGTGAAGCTGAGCCGAGACCAGGGTGCTTGGCATTTGTTCTGGTATCGGGTGCCGGCCGTGACACTTTTGAATCTGAGTTGAATGCGGAGGATCAATTGCAAACTCACTGAACAGTTATGTCCTATGTGACCCCCCTTCAAGTCGCTGACTAAGGGCCGGACACCACAAGCGTTTTTGGTCGGATCGACGCTCGCCGGCAAAACGCACGCGCCAAGTCGGATGGAGTCTCACGCGTAACGATAGAAAAGTCAGAGGTAACAACTACATTAAATCCGACGCAACAAGACTGTTGGATGTGGACGCAGAAAGGACCGTGTAGTTGATAACTCCAACTTTTGATTCAGTCCAATTATATCTTCACGATTGCAACTCCATTTTGTCAGCAGGCTGTCGATCCGACCAAAAAAAGTTTGTGAGAGAGCTGAAAAGCAGGAAGTAGTGTTCTGGCTATTATGTTAGACATCCAGTTACTCCAGCCTTTATACATTACATTTTTGCCTAACTAACTATATTAGAAACATTTTTTATTTTGCACAGCCTATTTATTTACACAGTTTTTTTATTTTTACACTGAACTGTTCCTTTAAGAGGAGATTTTTAATATGAAAGGAAGGACCTTGAAAGTTAAAAATGACTTCCCCCTGCTGATCTCTAACAGTAAGCTGTACTTTTCCCATTTACTGAAGTTTCTCCATTAATATGAATAATTAACTTATCCTTGGCCGCATGCACTGTTATGGGGCATAAGACAGTTAGTAGGACAAAGTTTTCATAGCACTCTCCTCGTGAGTATTTGGGTGGGGGAATCAATGCACACAATAATCAGCAACCAGTAGCAAACCCCTGAAACTTCTGCTCAGATACAACTGTCCGAGACATTGCAATGCTGGTGTATACATAATTATGTAGAGGGGGTCCTTCTTGCATTTGAGACTCAGGTTTGAGCGTGACCTCACTGATTCTACTTATCCTTGAGTCAACCTTGCATCTGTTATTACAGGGTGTTTATGAACAACAGCAGTACATTTTCTATGCAAGACCTGCACATTAGAGCCAGGGGTGTAACTATAGAGGAAGTAGACCCTGCGGCTGCAGGGGGGCGCAGGAGGTATAGGGGCCCCATGAGGTCCTAATTCATATACAATTTGAATAAATATTGGTAAAACTGAGGGCCTGAAAAACAATTTGCTGTGGGGCTCAGTAATATCTAGTTACGGCACTGATTAGAGCATATATAATTATGAAGGGGTGACCAGGCAATTTGCCACAGTTCCCTAAGTGAGATATCCTGTACAACCGAATGGAGCTGGACCCTCCTTTACAAGCTGTCTGCTCACCCTTTGACAAATATGCCCCCAAGTCTCTGCACGGCCATCCATGATTGGCTATAACATGTTTAGTTTTAGGGTATGCATAGAGAGAAACTTTCCTGGGGCCCCCAGCTTCAAATGTATATAAAATTTTAAAGGGCACAGCAAAGTGTGTAACAGTTGACAGATATCTTTAGTATACACAGGAGGAATGTCCACCTCTAGAAGAACAAGCTACATCTAAAGGTGGCCATACATGGATAGATCCGCTCGTTTGGCGATGTTGCAATATCGGGCAGATCCGATCGTGGGTCCTAGGGCCCAACGATCGGATCCTAGCATTCGGTAAACGGGTGGTCGGATCGCGGGACCGCATCAACGAACAGATGCGGCCGCGATCCGACGGGATTTTCTGTCCCATCCGATCGAGATCTGGCCGACTTTCGGCCAGATCTCGATCGGGGAAGCCCGTCGGGGCCCCCCATACACGGGCCAATAAGCTGCCGACACAGTCTGTCGGCAGCTTTTATCGGCCCGTGTATGGCCACCTTTACAGGACCATCGTTACCAGTGTGGCCTTTCCTAAAGCTTGTGTATCTAAATAGAATCAATATTGCCCTATGAAAATCTAATTATAAATAATACAATATAGATTTATAAGCTGGAAAATAGCCAAGGGCCAGGTGGCAATGAGCCCTGACATTTTCCTACTGCCTCCTATAGTTTTGGCAAAACACATCCTTTAATCTCCATTGGGGATTGGACTTGTATGAATAATGAACTCTATAAAGTGCTGCATGCATGTGTTGGTACTATATAAATTAAACATAATATAAAAAGATGATTTCCTTTCTTAAATAGAAAAATGCAAAGCCATAGCTTGCTTAGAACACAGATCATTCTGATATTTCCATTTATACAACGAGCAGGAGTTGCCAATGACGACCTCAGAGGACATTAGCCCTTTACATTCGATATAGTCAATAAAGCAACGTCAACCCCTAGTGGCCATAACCTTATCAACACTGCCTAAGTCAAGGCAATAGAGATATTCAGAAATGCAAAAAGGGAATGTTGTCCACACTCAGCAGACTGAGGGGAATGGTAGGTGAAGCCCAGCATCAGACTAATATTTTATAATTCTATTGGCTCCACCCCCTTCTCAACTGGTGAGAGTCATTTCAAGCTTGTTGCGATTTACATTGTTGGCAAAGAGGTTTTGTTTCACAGCTGTGCAAAAAAAAAATGTCCCATATCGGTAACTTTACCATTTTTAACTACTAAAATAATATATTCCAGAAAAAAAGTTGTCTCTGTCAAAATATTTATGGACTTCAAATATATTCCAGTCCTCTCTACTCTATCCATTAATACAACATATTTAGAGAGTGTCTCGTAACTTTATAATGTCTCGGCGCTGTGTAACATACTGTATCACCCAGGTTCAAAGGCTGGATTATATTAAATTGATGATGCCATGCAGAGAGGTTTATGGGACCCCTGAGCGGCCTGTGTCCCATAGACTCTATTTTATCCAAATTTTTAATACTTTCCTTTTTCTCTGTAATAATAAAACAATACATTGTACTTGATCCAACCTAAGCTATAATTAATCCTTATTGGAAACAAAACCAGCCTTTTTGGGTTTATTTAATATTTACATGATTTTCTGCTAGATTTAAGGTATAAAGATCCAAATTACTGAAAAATCCGTTATCCAGAAAACCCCAGGTATTCTGGGTAACAGGTCCTATACCTGTAATAAATAAGGGTACTTCAAAAGAACATTTAGGGATGTTAATCCTGATCTAGGTGCTATAATTGAAGTGAGAAAGAAGCGACCTTTGGCTTTTCTCGTTACACTGCTCAAAAGGGCATTATAGCATTACAACTTCCAGCAAAAAAGTGCATTGTGCAGCTGAATATCATTATTAGCTACAATTACTTAGAGGGGTTGTTCACCTTTAAATTAACTTTTAGTTTGATGTAGAGAGTGATATTTTGTATTATTTTTGTTATGTGGGTTTTCATTCAGCAGCTCTCCAGTTTGCAATTTCAGCAATCTTGTTGCTAGGGTTCAAATTACCCTAGCAGCCATGCACTGATTTGTATAAGGGACTGGAATAGGAATTGGAGAGGGCCTGAACAGAAAAGTAATAAAAAGTAGCAATCACAATAAATTTGTAGCATTACAGAGCATGCATTTGTTTAGATGGGGTCAGCAATCCTTAGGTTTGGTCAGAGCCTATCCAAAGAATCTGTAGACTAAAGGGGGCCATAGACGCAAAGATCCTATAGTACGAATCGAGGATTCGTACGATTTTTGGACCGCGTGTGGAAAGTCCTGAGATTTTTCGTCCGGCGGAGATCGGTCGTTTGGTTGATCGGACAGGTTTGATTTTGTCCTGACTGATCCCGACGGAGCCCATTGCGATCTCATCGTAATCTGATCTTTCGGCCATAGGGCTGAACATTCAGATTACCCCCCGATATAGCCATGCTCGTTAGTGGCATATCAGGGAAAGATCAGCTTGCTTGGCGTCCAAACGATCGTATCTTTTCGTCTATGCCCACCTTAAGGTGCAGATTTATCAAGGGTCGAAATAAAAATTCTAATTTTTTTTTATGGTCAAAACTCTCAAATTTGAATCTTGAATAATCCAAACTCGATTCGAATTTTAACACAAATTTCAAGATTTATCAAACCATGGCCCTTTAAAAATTTGAATTCGACTATTCACCACCTCAACCTGCGGAGTTCATGTAGAAGTCAATGGGAGAGATCCAGTGATCCACTTTGAAGCAGTTACTAGCTTTCCTGACATTCGACTTGATTAGAGTTTAGTCGAATTCAATTCTAGTTTTCGGGTCGGAAATATTCATTCGAGTTTTAGATATTCGATTTTTTATTAAATAATCCCCAAATCTAATTTCAAGTATATTCGAATTTATTAGAGTTAAAAAAAAAAAACTCACATGAATTCGAAATTCGACTTTTGATATATGTGCCTCGAAAACTTTTGTCAGGAAGGCCCTGCTGTGATCCAATGGAATCATTGGATGGTCTGTACAGACTAGGGATGCACCGAATCCAGGTTAGGGATTTGGCATTTTTCAGCAGGATTTGGATTCGGTCAAATCCTTCTGCTAGGCTGAACCAAATCCTAATTTGCGTATGTAAATTAGGGGCGGGAAATCACGTGAATTTTTGTCACAAAACAAGGAAGTATATAATATTTTCCCCTTCCCACCCCTAATTTGCATATCCAAATTAGGATTCAGTATTCAGTCGAATCTTTCGTGAAGGATTCGGGGGTTTGGGTGAATCCAAAATAGTGGATTCGGTACATCCCTGGTACAGACGGAGTGCCCGTGGGGCCATAATTAAACTGAAGCAATCGGATTGCTTGGCCCAATCATCCTGCAAGATTCTCACCAACGAATCAACAAAAGCCTATTTACAAAATTAGAGTGAACAGGCACCAAACTATTTAAATATTCACAAATACAATTTTTCCTATTTAACAAAAAGGTATGCATTTAATTAGATGATGACTTACCATTTCATTAGCCAAAAGATGTCACACTCAAAATTTATTCATTAAAAAACTGATTTTTTTTTCTCGCTTTTACTATTCACAATTAAAGAAGAGAGAGATAAGGCAATTAATGTCGGAATGATTTCACATACATAAAGGGTTTTCTGAAAGAAATGTTGACAGATATACAACTGGAGAGAAATAGGCAAATATGACTGGGACTGCATCTGTATGGTATTTGTCCTTCAAGTAAAGGCCGATGCCTAGGGATCACTATGTTCCTCGGGGTGTGAGTGACAAGCAGAGGAAACAGTCAATATTGCACATCACTGAAATGACTGCGTGTAGATATCGGTCACACAGATGTCACATCCAACAAATAATATACAGGCCCAATTCTTTATAAGTGAAACAATCCAGTTTGAATCAATGAGACTGATAATCAGATTGGATAAATGTAGACAGCACAAGTCAGGAGGTTTTTGTGTTGATATAAAGTCTTAAAAAGACTTAAACAAGTCTGCCCTGACAATTCCAGGGATTTAACCTTTTGAGCAGTAGAAGTCATTAAAAAGGAAAGTGCTAATATAGAGATAAGAAAAGTTTTACTCCCCAAATTCCCCAACAGGGCCAGGAGCTTGTCGCACACAGTACAACCAAAGTTAACACATAGCAAAGGAACTTTTAAGACTGAAAACCACTGGTATGCCTTAAAGGTGGCCATAGACGTACATTACGATCTTTCTTCGTTAGTTTCAATACACACATGTAGAGCCGAGTCATCAGATATATACAGTAGGTAGAAACAATAGAATTATACCTGTATCTGATGATTCAGCACTAACAATGGACGATGTTTGGGTGCCTTCAAAGGCACCCAATCAAAATTTTCCGTCCAGCCCGATCGCAGAGCCGACCGATATCCAAGTCTTCTGCTGATATCGGTCGGCTCTTTTCCCACCATACACACACCGAATATCGTACAAAATTTTGTCTCTCGCACACTTTTCATTAACAAAGACAAATCAACGTAGGGGCAGAGTTTTTAGAATAACAGGGTGGAATGAAAAGTTGGCATACGGTATCTCCAATATGATTACAAGCCACCGCATTGCAGTAAAAAGCAAATCTTGACTAAAAACCACCAAAACTCATCAGCAGCTTTTGCAACTTATATAATGGAATGAAGTTAACAGTCACCATGTATAACATTGTGAATCGGATCATAAGGGCAGCTCAATTATAGAAACACCAGGAGAGGAGACACTAAAGTAGAAAATCCTCTTCCGAACACTGCTCTGTCCTAAAGCTTTCACAGAAATACTTCAATTTAAACACTGGAAAATTGCAGGAGTTTGTCTTGGGCTTCCTTTACGAGTCTCGCCATGACGAGAAGTGAACAGTGATCCATCAGATTATAAAGGCTTGACAGGATTTATCAGGGATCGGTTCTGTATTGTTCGTGCAGCCCAGGCATGCTGTGAATGTTCTGTACAAATGCAGCCTATGCAAACAAATTTATTATGGAAAGATTTGACATGAAGGAAACACTGTATTGCCTTTCGTGCCAGGTTACTGGAAAAGATCTCAAACCAAGACACTTAGCCGATGAGAAGATGCGCTCTTCACTTTCTCAAACAGTGGTTATTCCAGGTTCTTCAGACTTCCATCAGACAGAGTTGTCAGGGCCAGCTTTAAAACGCTGCTTTCATATCTCATTGAAAGCATATCCATGGGTGTCCAGGGAAATCTCACTACCGTTTATTGACCCGTTTTGCAAAAGTTCCCCTACAGACCCAAAGTGACACTTTTTTTTTGAGAAAGTTCCAGTGATACTGCAGCTCACAAATCTGGGGCCAGCCACTCGGCTCAAGGTTTTAGTTTGTCCACAACTCGACAGCGCTTACTGCACTTAACCTAAGGAAAAAATATAAAATCTACAACCATCATACTCCAAAGGAATGAAACCACTGTTAAATACAAGAATATTCACGTTAATATATGGCCCATTTGTTATTACAACCATTATCTCAGACTGATGAAGGCATGACAGCTATAAAGCAGAAAAATAGAGAAATTAAAAAAAAAAAAACCAGGATGTATATACAGATTCATACTGGCTGCCACTAAATCGCGAGACAAATTAAAACCCACCAGGAATTTTTGATTCCACTAAAGTCATTTCTGATTACACAACAGACAATATCAATATCCTGGAATCTGCCCTGTCAAATTAAGAGCTTTTCAACACACTGGCACTGTCTTTTATTTTCCATGTCTCAGTGTTGATGTCCTATAGATAAAACCAAAGGTATGAGGCATCCTAACACCAAGGCGCACACTTCCAGCCGACTCAGTCCTTTTGCAGCACCCAGATCTGGTTTGTGGCTATGTCCCATTCCTCCTACTTCTGGAAGTACATGGACAGTGGCTACATACAGGAATGTCCCAGCTGAGAAAAGCATTGCGACTCCAGTAGCATTAACCTCAGAGAGGGCCTCTTTACTGCTCTGTGGGAAGGGAAGGCAAAAGTTTAGGAGCAGAATACAAATTATAAATCCTTTCTGTTAAGGCTCCAACTCTAAAACATATTGTAACAACAAAACAGCTTCCTGATATAAAGGGCAATAAAATCTGAGGACATAGGTTCATAAATACTTGGAACACTTCTGCTGCATATCTGGATGTCTGTGTGACCATAATAACACTGCTATGCTCTGTTGATGCCTATGTGATAGGTTTCTGTTGTGGCAAGTTATAGTGCAACTCCTACACAGATGTGTAAATACTAATTTGAAAAAATGTGTAGACACAATAAAGGTGGCCCTATATGGGTCAACATAAGAATATAGAAGAATTTTAATCAGAATTAATTAATAAAAGAAGTATGCCACATCCTTTTTAATGTACTCTTTGCTTACAAATACGCAGTTACTCACACAGTCCCACTGCTTGCTAGTGTAAGGGTTTTTTGCTAGACAGAACACCTCTCCCCATAAGGATAATCTCAAAACACTGACCACAATTACTATAGTATCTTGGAAAAAAACAAATGTCCAAGTTTCCAGGTGACAGAAGAACATGTGTACAGAGTTTAGGCTTCACTGCTCTCAGCCTGTGTATTTTTTTTCAGGCTGAGATAAGTGGATCTGCTCCATGCCCCACCTCCCTTGATTTGAATAACTCCCACTTGTATGCAGTCACACACAGAGGAGCAGAGGTTAACCCAAATAAGCGAAAGCAGGCATTTTCAGATCACTCTGTTGCATGTGATTGCATGGAGGTTGTTCAAATAAATGGGCATGGAGTGGCCAAGGGGTGGCGGCAGACGGGGAAATTAGTCGTTCATTGACAAATCTTCTCTACTGCGGGCGACTAATCTCCTCAAAATACCTTACTGCTGGCAAGAATATGAATCGCCAGCGGGATGGCATAAAAAACGTTTCGGATTTCCGAAGTCGTCAGAAGTTGCCTCATGAGGACTTGGGGCGTTTCTTTCTCGCCTAGGTAAGATATTTGTTTTCATGGCAGGTAATTTACTAATTTCTCTTGTTACTGGTACTTTTGAGTTAAAAGAAGCTGCATCTCACCTTGCTCAGTCCCAAATATGTCAGCATCGATAAGAGAGGAGCAGCCAAGGCAAAAACTAGCAAGTGTTTCCGAATCCGATTTCTCTCTAGCCCGGCATGCATGAGGAAAGACACAAGGCCGAATGCTGCTGGAGCCTGCATATTGTAAGAAGAAATTATTTAACACATTCCAGAAAGAATGCTATCATCAACATCATTTATAAACTAGGAGCTAAACAGACAATAAACTGTACAGTTACATTTACTTATCCAAAGAATACAAAAGTCTGCCCTTGCCCAGTCTAGGAGTCTCCCGAACAGCACTCACAAAACAGCAGGTATCACTTTCTCTAGTTAAAAATTGCAGTGGGGTTGGCAAATTCCATCTGCTTTGAGTCGTCTTCACTGTGATTGGAGACATGTACCATGCAGAAGCAAATCAAGGTCCACGCCAACTCAGTTGTGTTACCAAGAAAACTGATCGCTGCTGTGTTGCATTGGTGTGGGTTGGGGAGACCCCTGGAGGAGAACTAGAATTGCTTTCAGGTTTTCTTCTTAAAATCAACTTTTGCTGCAAAGTTCAAGTATGGGATTTGTTATCCAGAAATCTTTTTACCATTTTATCCAAATAATCCAAATTTAAAAATGATTTTCTCTGTAATAATAAAACAGTAGTGTGTACTTGATACAAACCGAGATACAATTAATCCTTATTGAAAACAAAACCATCCTAATGTGTTTATTTAATGTTTACATGATTTTTAGCAGACTTAAGGTATGAAGATCCAAATTATGAAAATATCTGTTATCCTGAGCATTCTGGATAATAGGTCCCATATCTGTACTAAAAATAAATAAAAACAATAAAGGTGGCCATATCAGAAAGACCTACTCTTTAGCCCAGATTGCCAAACAGGTGGATCTGGTAAAGTCAAGTGGTGGGCAATAGCCACAGACTGCATTTGTGGCCAATGATGTTTTCTGCTGACATGATTTATAACCCTGTCTGCCTTATATCTGAATGACCCCATTAAGATGTTCAGATATCTATTAGGAAAAGGATTTGTCTGGGCCCATATACAGGTTTCAGTAAAGAGGAGGCAATATGTGCCTTTACAACACCAAACCACCTACTACAATCTGAATGACAGTTTTAAAGAAAAATCACTTTTACAGTAACAATTCAAATCCAATATTATTTGTAATTATGTATTATGGTTATGTAATTTTAATATTGTTTGTAATGAAATAAAACAAGACACTTACCTTGTGTAACATAATGGCAACAAATACAATTAGCTGTACGCTAGTCTGTGAGGTAGAAGCTGCAGCACCCAGGGCAACGCCATCCGCTACAAGGAGAAATTAAATATGCTAAATAAAGCAGAATATTTCATAGTCTCTCTATGGGGAAATAAGGCTGTCTCCGAATATCCAAAATACATATTAAAAGCCTTGTGAATAAGTGTAGCTATATTTGTTGTTTTTTACAAAGCCCAAATAGCAATTACTATGAAAAGTATACCAATGTACAAAACAGTGCACACAGTAGCACTACATACATTTATGCATCCACGAATGCTGCCATTTAGGGATAAAGGTGACATTTAGTATTAAGCTTGGTGCTTTTCAAATAAGCTTTTGGAAGTGCAACAGATTATCACCTCTAAACTCATTTTGAAAATAAAAATTTTAGTAGACACTCACCTGCCGCATGAACAACAAGGCCAAGGGTTGTTGTAATCTTGGAGCTGGCTGCTCTTGCTGCCTCTGGGTCTGGAGAATAAAATCACAGCAGTGTAACACCTACAAATTTAATTCAATTGCCCAAGATAAGATCTTTACGAATATTGGTTTCTTTAATCCATAGCAAGCAGACAACTGGATCCACAGTCTGCACTGCTGTAGACTTATTGAAGTTAATGGTTGATTGGTTGCTTTGGATATTGCATTGGTGCATTTTAGAACCTATATTCACTGATCCCATTAATATTACTTACCATCTGCAGAATGCATATGAGAGGAACCAATCTGATCTACAAGTAGCATGAAGACAAATCCAAGCACAAGTGAGACCCCGATGTAAGCGTGCAGGTTAGAGTGATCGTGTTCATGAGCCACAGAGGCCTCTGCTCCTGTCTCTGCATCCTTCACTTTATGAATTTCCCCCATCTCATGGTGTTTTGCTAGTAAATATAGGAAAAACGGATTCAAAAAAATATTACGTCTTACACACAGAAACTGGGAAACGCATATCTTTATATTCTTTTTTAATGAAAAGTGCCAACAGGCAGAAGTTGGCAAGCCAAATACTCTTCCATTAGTGACCTATGTGCTTTTTTATTTTTTTGCCGATCACCTTTTTGATACATATACGAAGTTCTAGTCCATTTGTGGAGGGGCTGGGGCACTAGGACCACCTTCAACATTCGACGAGTCATTATCTTAAACTTTGATCAACTGTGATATTCATATAATTGTATATGGATATCCCTAACATACACCAACCTTCTAGTGCTTCTTCATACAGAGCATGGACTCCTTCGGGGACAATGACAGCTAATGCAGTCCCACACAGAAGACCAGCGCCGAGGACAGTCACCAGCTTTAATTTTTCCTATAAACACAAAGCATGGGGTAAAACAAAGAGCTTTACAAACAATCAAATACATATGTGAAATGTAATATTATTTAACATGATTGTGCTCCTTTAAAATGACACAGTCTCTCTTAAATCCTTTAAAACCTTACTGTGTTGATTCAGCAAGTTATCTTCTCTCCGGGACATTGCTGAATCTTGAACTTTGAAATGTAGGCTTGCCCTTGTTCTGTGATTAAGGACGCATGAGGCAATGCTTTCCTATACCTTACTAAATGATGGAGTGCAGAGTGCTGAAGGCTATTATCCTGGGAGACTGGCTCACAGATTTACAGTATTTCGTACTTACAAGATACAAGGCAGATAGATGTCCTTGGGCAGCAATCACAAAAGTGCTTGTGGATAATTGCCCAGAGCTTCCAGCACAAGCTTTGGATGGCCAGGAAACAAATCAGTATCTAGTCTGTGAGTTCAGGAGGAACACTTGGCAAGATGCAGAAGAAAAATGTATTTACACTGCAAGCAAATCTGATCTCTCTGCAGTTATAAATTTTAATCCCACTTGCTTTCTTTATATTTCAAAATATACTTTATTCAGAACTGGATCTCCTTCCCACACCCTTACAGTTAAACCTTGCACTGTTATAAGTAGACGTGACTGCAACTTATGTACTCAGAAATGCTGAAGCAAATTCATTATGAGTGATGGTCACCTTTAAACTCATCATCTGCCTGAAGCAGCCCAGGCCTATATAGTTCTATAGGAAGCCGTGTCTGCTGGATATAGGTATTCCCCCTATGCACAGTGACCATTAAAATGTATCCATGTGCCGTACTCGAATGCACTTTTGTGTCACAAATCAAGGTTAAAAGATGACAAAAACATAAGTAAGCTGCTAAACTGTTTAAAAAACATTATAAATAATCTACATTCCTAGTTGAAAATATGTTCTCTTCACAAGACACTCTTATGCAAATAATCAGGGTTAAAGCAAGTGTTGCCTAAAAGATAACAAAACCTCTTCTTGTTTAGAATTCTATGTAAGCCGCCAGCATTAGACAAACATGTGTAAAACTTTACTTTATGCCACAGCAGGACACAAGAGCAAAGTTTCAAGTTTCAACACTCTCTGCCAAGCTTGTAAACTGTGGAAAAACTTGAAATGTTGCTTTTGTAATCGGAATAAATGTAATTTCATGAATATAATTGATAAAGTCTCAATTTAAAGGTGGTAAAAACCCCCACTATATATCTTTTATGTTGAAAAAGTTGGTGGCCTAATTATAAAAATAATCTGTAGTATTTATCCTATCATACACACACACATATATATATATATATATATATATATATATATATATATATATATATATATATATATATATATATAATGAAAAAAGTTAAAATTGTTAATGGTTGCATGTGGAAAATATTTCCTGGTACACCTGTGACTATTTCTCACCTGGCAAACAGAAGGAAAAGGATCAGTTCATAAACACTTACTACCCAGCTGCTTGGAGATACCGTCTTTCTCTTTTGTTGTTAAATTAGCCAAAGTAAACAAAGTGCTATATTTTGACTCTACTGTGCATGACCGTATCTCTTTAAATTTACAGTAAACTGAAAGAGCATAATATATTGTTTGTACAAAAGAATCCTCTATCAATTTGGAATGGGAAATTTAACACTGACCTAACAAGTCTAACTTCATATACAGGATAACAAACCTCAGCCAGAGCATTCAACATTGCAGATCCCATTTCTGTATAAATATAGAAAAAGTGTTTCCAGCAAAAACAAAGCATTGCCTGAATAAATCTTAATGCTATACTGGGGTCAGTCTTGCGGCAATTAATGCTATATTGGGGTCTGTCTTGCAGCAGTTAAGAGACCATCATACAAGTAATTTTTCTGGTTGGGCTTTTGGTGGCAGTAGAATAGCCAAGGCTGATGGCACAAGTGTAACATTGAGCCTGGGCTTTTAATCTACTCCCTACAAGAGCTACAGTAGGCAATTTGATGCCATTTTCAGTCAGGGGAAAGTGATGTGTGTGTGTGTACCATTAGCCTAAGGTTTAAGACACCCAAAGTGTATTCATTGGAAATATTTTTCAGCCAGCAGAGAAGAGCCCAAACCTGTCTATGACACCGATCTCCACCTGCCATCAGGTTCCATTGTTTATCCAGGGATGAAAAATGCTGGTGTTAAATATACTGTGTGATCAGCCCTAGAACCAAAACAGCCTGAGTAGGGCTTTGTGTAGACACTAAATATATTATGGCTAAACACAGCTGAGACGATAGGGAAAACCCTGAAAAAAACAGGGCATCTGTTTAAGAGTAAAGTTGACCATAGACGCAAAGATAAAGTAGTACAGACTTTTGTTTTGTACAATTTTTGGACCGTGGGTGGATCGTGCCCAGGCGTTCGGTTGTTTAGTCGATCAGACAGGTTAGAATATGTCTTTCGGCTAATGATAATATCTCTGCATGTATTGCCAGACAATATCAGTGGGTCAGTACTATTTGTCGGACATAACTCTTGTATGATTGCCGTCTTTGAATTAATGGCCAGAACATCGTCTGATTTGTTCTTTGTACTACTTTATTTAATTGGAATGGTCAGATTGCCATTTTTGGAGTCAGGAAGGATTTTTTCCCCTGTCTGAGGCAAATTGGAAAGGCTTAACTAGCAGTTAGGCAGGTTATATATAGACTTAAAAGGTTGAACTTGATGGACGTGTTTTTTCAACCTAACTTACTATGTTACTATGTAGTGGTAGGTCGGAGATTGCAACAAACGTTCATGTGTCGGACATAAGGATATATCTGCACATCTATGGACATCTTAATGACTAGCAGGGTGATTAGAATGTTTTGCAGCTCTTTCGCCAAGTGCTTCAAATCACCCTCTGTGCCATTAGCTTAAAAGAAAGGGTATTACATGCACCTGATAGTAACAGTATTACGCAAACCAAACCAATAAAATTGAATCATTTTCCGTTTCAATTTCTTTAATATATATTATTTAGGCATGCAGAAGGCATGAGTTTTACCTCTGAAAAATTGACTGCAAGCGGGATGATTCCTGATACGTAACATCCTACCAGCATGGCCAGTGAGAGTAAGCTGATTGAGGTGAAATCATCCATGTCTGTCCTTGTTGTGTTTTCCCTGTAGGGTAAGAATAGAAGCTACAATGGTTACAATGCTTTAGACAAATGTTTAAACATTCACTTAAACTACACAAAAGCATGATAATCTACTTTTGTAACCAAGGCAACAGAAACGTGCTGGCATCTTGTTGAAGTGTAAATATTAAAAAGCCTTTAATACAAAAACAGATTATCCATGTCTTCTTCTGTAACAACGGCCCTTGAATACCAGTGCTGGCCCAACAGAAGCCCTCAAGACGGTGTACAGCAGTTCAATAACATCTGGAAGAGTTCTGGTTGCTGCTTGTTGCTCTTTCCTAGAGTATACACATATAGAAGAGACTGTCTTTCAGCAAAAGATAGCAAGCGAGTGACAGGCTGCACTAATTATATAGCTATATAGTCCATCTTGTTCAACCTATGATATATTCTAGCAGTGCTGAGCCAGAGGAACTGGAAAAGACAGCGAATTCCCTTACTACCTGCATTTAACAGCCCTAATTTCTCTTGCTGTAAGGCACATTGCTATAATTATGTAGCCTATTTTACAGCATTGACATATGGAGATCTCACCACGTGGTGTACTTTCAGGGAGAACTGCAACAATGAGAAATCCCTTCACACCTATCACTCTCCCTCCTACAGAAAGGCATGGCAAATGTTCTCTCTATGATAGGCACTGGTCATGAAAAGGAAGCACTGCTTTGAAACACTAGCTGCAGTGATGTACCCACCTGTAACCCCCAGTGCTAGAGCGTGATATTTTCCCGCGCTTTTCTCTTGGAAGCAGTCACATTTTGATTGGAGTGGTTAACCCAGACAACCACATTGCATTATTAATGCTTTGTGTCCCTCAAGCCATACTCTCAGATACATCTTAAAGGGGCTGTTCACCTTTAAATGAACGTTTAGTATGATGCGGAGAGTGATTTTAGGGACATATAGCAATCGGTCTTCATTTTGTATTATTTGTGGGTTTTTACTTATTTTTTTGTTTTGTTCAGCAGCACTCTAGTTTGGAATTTCAGCAGCTATCAGGTGGCTAGGATCCAAATTAGCCTAGCAACTAGGCAGTGATTTAAGGGCTCTTACAGACGAGCGTTTTTAGCTGCGCTCCCGTGCGTTCCGGTTTCATGCGTTTAGCCGCAGATAATCACAAATAATTTAAATACTCTAAAAAGTAAAAAATGAAGACCAACTAAAAAATTAAGAATTGGTGATTCTAGAATGAGGTAAAAGTTATCTTAAAGGTGAACTACACCTTTATCTGTTTTTTTTTTTTTAACAAAGGTTTCTTACCCCGAGTGCAGGCCATTACAATAATAGAATAGTGCTGCAATATGCCGTTATTTAGCTTTTCATGTGATACATTTTAAGGTTCTGCCCCTAATGTATCCCCAATCAAACCAACAGCCGTAAGAACTAACCCTTTTCAAGTTTCGGCCTCTAATCACAGCTTTTTCCATTTACCCAAGGCTGGAACTTCCATTACATCAAGATCACAGTATCTCAGCTTTACTGAACCACCACATGTTACAAGAGTTTGTAAGCACTCATTCCACTCACTCACCTATAATGTTTGTGGGAGGTTTCTCTGCTTTTGGTAAGACTGTGAGCTCTTCGGGTCACACTTCAACCTTCTATATCCATTAATGCTATAAGTGACTAATGCTATTGGTGGTAAGATAAGATATAACCTTCGTTTATTATGATCCTTACCCTTTGCTATGTTCTGTGATCATGCAGTGAATACAGTACTATGCAAACTAGAGCCATTATACAGATATATAGACATAAAGGGGTTATGTAATAAAAGGCAGTAAGTTTGCCCAGGAGCAGTAATCCATAGCAAACCAATCAGAAGGCAGAAATTGCTGGTCACCTGTTCAAAAGCAAATATCCTATTGGTTGCTAAGGGTTAATGCTCCTGGGCAAAATCAGTGCCTTTTATTGCATATGAGGGACAGAGTATTTATCAATTTAGCCTGCGGCTGTCTAACTACACGCTGGCAAACGCCAACACGTCAACTCACGGCAGGTGTAGTTCAGCAAGAACTGGAGAGTCCCAGGTTGCCAATCAGTGCACTACAGCGAGCAATAGTTCAGGTACTCACACACTGTCAGGCAGAAACAGCTCAAACCACTGGGCTACTTCTTCTCGCTGTGCCCCCCCCCAAATCTGCTCCGGTTTGTTCTAACGCCTCTGACAGCCGCAGGGCCCTTAGTGAATCTCACACACACGCTCCGCCATCTTGCTGTGCCTCAGAGCAGCTGCTGCCATGGTGTCATTACACGAGACTACTTCCGGGTTACTCGCTCAGTGACGTCACGCGTATGGCTGCGGTGCGCGGAATATATATAAACAGACACGCCCCCATGAGGTGCATAGTATTTTTAATAGGCATAAACATCGCCAAAGGGTGACACAACCCCATTTATAACTATTCGCTATTGCGTTTAAAGCTTCATTTAAGCTTTCGGCTGCAAGTACAATACTTGATATCACACTCGGAGCCCCTATCAATCATGGCCGTCAGGACCTCCCACGTCCGTTCCTTTGTAAGTTACTTCCGCCGGAAACGCTTCTTACCATTTCCTGCTTGCTGCTTCGGGTGCTTAGTTGCGGTGTGTGTAGAAAGCGTAGAAATGGTGAGTAGGAATGGCTGCTGGGTAGTGGGAATCGTTACCGGGTAAAGACGCAGAAGAGCAGGTGTACTGTGCGCCGGGTTCATTCAGTTGAAGGGGGGGTTGTAGACCAGAAGGAACACGCGGCCTCATAGTTCCTAGCGGTGGAGGATGCGCTGTCCTAGTCCCCGGGCTCTGCAGCTGTTCCTCTGTTACAGTTTTGTACATGCGATTTTGCCTCACACATCCGAACTTGTCTGTTGTTGCAGTCTCACACAATCCTGCTCGTGCAGCCCACCAAGAGACCCGAGGGCAGAACCTATGCAGACTACGAGTCGGTGAATGAATGTATGGAAGGTAAGAGATCATATTGCCAGCCAATCCTGGGAGGGGACGTGTATCTACAGGTAACTTTATAGATCCTCGGTCACGTCTCTTTGAGGCCCAGCATAGTTCATCTTTTGGTTAACTTTTAATATGTTCTAGAGTGGACTATTCGTAGCAACTTTTCAATTGGTCTTCATTATTTTTTATATTTTTTTTTTAAATTATTTGTCTTTTTCTCCAGACTCTTTCAAATGGGGGTCACTGACACCTTCTAAAAACAAATACACCATAAGGATGGGGCAACTAATCTTCACGAACTTCCTCCTGTCGGCTAGAAGTAAATCGCCGGGCGGGATGGCACTCTTAAGAGCTTCGTTTTCCAAAGGTGCCTCACAAGGAAACTTCGGGCGATTTAGGAAAACGAATCGTTCTGAGTGCTGTCCCACCGGCTAGAATGTAAATCTCCGGCGGGAGGCAGTTCGGGAGATTAGCCTGTGCCCTGACCCTAAAGCTGCTCATAGATGCAAAGATCTGATCGTACGAATCAACGTACGATTAGACTTCCCCATCTCCCGACCTGCCACTAACCATTCCGATCAAATAAAGTACAAAAGAACAGATCAGCCGATGTTCTGCCCCTGACAACAATCGTACGAAAGTTATGTCCGACCAAAGCTGGTGACAGTCTCCCTCTGAAAATCTTACGATCGACAATACACGCAGAGATATTACCCACAGCCGACAGAAATCTTTTAACCTGTCCGATTGACCGATCTCCGCGGACAAAAAATGTCTGGACTCTCCACACACGGTCCGACAATCGTACGAATCCTTGATTCGTAAGATCAGATCTTTGCGTCTATGGCCAGCTAAAGGCCACACATTTATTGTTCTTGCTACTGCTTATTACTCCCCTTTATACTCAGATCTTGGCTTATTCATATTCCAGTCCGTTGCATGGTTGCATTGCCAAAATTGCAAATAACTCAAATACCACAGATTATAAAAAATGAAAATTGCAAATTGTCTCAGAATATCACTCTCTACCTCATACTAAGTTACCCCAAAGGACATCAATCCATTTGACATGGTTAGCGTGATCATTGCCTATGTGAGCCATTTCATCCTATGTCCAGCTAATAAGAGTTTTTCCCTGAATATCGGTTTAACTGACTGTCTGGGTCACATTTAGGGAGAATACCCCCTGAAAGCCCAAAGTCTATGCTCCCTCTAGGTGGGCCAGCCCCATTATGTAAACCATAGTCCCATGTATTAAGAGAATAATATACCCCCCTCAGCAACTACAGTTGTTTTAGAATAACTTATATTCGATATACCATGACCTGGATGTATGAAAATCTTCATAGTTATGTTGCCATTCATCTTGGAGTGAATACTCTAAAACTGGTTCAGGAATATGATACAGAGGACTTCAGTTGAACTGAAGAAGCTGCACGGATGAATAGTGAAACGTCTTCAAGGATTTCTCCGCAAGTCCAGTTGTTTTAGAATTACTTATATTATATATACCTACCTGTTGTAAATTATATAATGGATAATGTGCCCCAACTCTGATTTATATAGTGAATAAAGTACCTCCTCTTGTAAAATATAAGGATATTATAAGTTACCGAGGAGTTTCATGACCATATAAAAACATGAGGCCGAAGGCCGAGTGTTTTTATACAGGTCATGGAACTCCGAGGTTACTTCTAATATCCTCATATTTTGCAACTGGGGGTACTTTATTTATTATAATACACAAATTTCAGTGAGTCGTGACAGAAATGACATCAGAACTCACCGTTTATAACTGATGACATCAGAACTCACCGTTTATAAGGATATAATTTACAAGATATTCATGGCTTTTGTGTATTATATAGTGAATAAAATGTAAATTCTAAGGATATTATAAGTTACTGAGGAGTTTCATCACCATATAAAAACACCAGGCAGAAGGCCATGGAACTCCGAGGTTACAAGATATTCATTCATTTGTGTATTATATAGGGAATAATGTACCCCCTGTTTTAAAATAGAAGTATCAGAAGTCACCATGTATTTCCATTACTATATACATGTGACTTCTAATATCCTTATTTAATAACACGGTACAATATTTTTTTTTATAGTATACAAGCTTCAGTGAGGTGCATGGCACAAATTACATCTCTGGGCACTAACTTATGACCACTAAGTTACTAATGAATTATCAGTCTTCCGGGGGTTTTTTTTCTGCTACCCAAGCCCAAATAGCGCAAGTGGAAGCATGGCTTTAATAAAAGGATCTGCCTCGATCTCATGGATGCGGATATAAAGATTTACCATGTTGCTGATTTAGGAAAGATAAATAGAAGTTTTGTAGCTTGACCTTTTTGTCCACTGAGCATAAAACCCTGATTCGTGTCATCTACCTGTTAGAATTAATCTTGTTATAATACATCTATTGTTGAAGTTAAGTAAGGAAATAACTAAGCATCCTTTAATGCAATAATGGAAGTCTTGCTGGATGATTTGTCTGAAAAAAATATTTGGCAAGTTGTACTTGCTTCTTGGGCGCTTTTGTTCCTCTACCATACATCTCATGCTACAGATTTGGGGCTCTAACACCTAACCATTTACTGTGGGGCTCATTTACTAACAGTGGAAAATTTACACCTGTTCACCTATCTGCTTTTCTGCAGGTAATACATTGGCATGTCAGTTTTTTCCCCCCCTCTTTTTTACATTTAACCAGAAACCACATTTTTATATTCCTCTCTTTTGGAGGCTTTTTGCTTTATCTATATTTTACAATTAATTTGTACAATATTTGCAGCAATAGTGATGTACAATTTCAGGTAAAAATGCTGTAATTCATCAGCGGTCTATCTACCATTGAAGAAACTGGCACACAAGCTTCAGCCAATCTGTTACAGGAATTTTGGGGTTTTTTTCTGTGCCCCCTTGTGCTTTTTTTCATTATGTGCAATTGACCCCAAATGAAACAAGTGGCTTAGCTGTAAAGGTATAGTGTGTCAGCCATATATTAGAGTGGTATATTACAGCCATACTCAACTACAGAAGAGAGGAGTAGATCATTCCCACTGTTCCAGGCAACAAGATTTAAGTATTTTTGGACAGAACAAGGCTGAAGGCACACGGGATGTTTACTTTACTGGTGTATTTCGACTCGTGCCTAAATCTCTGCAGCAATGTTTTCAAGCTTAGAACAGCCAGTACTTTTATGTGGTTACGTTTCCAGGCAGGGTAGGCTTTGAAGCATTTCTCTTCTGGGTGAAATACACTGGCAGATTAAATGCAGCTACAATTTTGTTATGATTAACTTGGAGAGTCTGTTAAAAGAAGAGGTTATTCTTACACAGATACGTTAAAAGGGCACATCTTCAAATGCTAGAAACCTTTTTGGTTGCTCCTGTATTCCAGGACATGGGTTGAATCCCGGTGCCATGTACAAGGAGTATCTGCAGTGCTTCATGCCACAGGACTGCCCATGCTCATTGTATTGCCACCTCCTTAAATGCAATATGTCATACTTGCTAAAAATATTACTTCCCCTTTACACTGTCCCCTCCTGAACAGCACCCTAAATGGGTTGAAGCAGCCCTATACCTTATGAATGGATTGTGTGCAGTTCTCCATGCTGCAGGATTATGCATGAAATCAGACATGGCTCAATATTGCTTGCCCCCAGATCCTCCTCTTCGTCTCCGTCTGATGAGTATCTGCACTCAATGCGAAATTTGTATGTATGATTGGGGTGCACAGTTATAATTAATACATATCCACGAATTTGAAAACTGGCACACCCATGTAAAAATCTTCACCTGTTTATTTTAACACATCGTATTCGAGTCCAACTTTTTGGTCCTCATTAGACCATACAGTGTGTCTTTACCCATAGAAAACAAAGCAGTTTTTGTCAACATGTGTTGCCGCTGGACTGGTAAATGTGTTGGCGTGTGAATTTCTGACTTGCAGCATATCTCACGAGCCCTTGGCTCCAGGCTGAGCACTTACCATATGTTTATAGCTCACTGTTGTTTTTCTTTTATTCCAGGGGTTTGTAAGATGTATGAAGAGCATCTGAAGAGAATGAACCCCAACAGCCCATCTATCACCTATGACATCAGCCAGCTATTTGACTTCATCGATGACTTGGCAGATCTTAGCTGTCTGGTGTAAGTATTTTACAATGAAGTAATAGTTTGGCTGTGGTAATCTGCTGGCTCCAGGATGATTTAACTGCGAGTGGGATTTAAGGGAAACACTCAGGAGTCTTGAAATGCTGTTATTGGATGTTGCAAAATGAATTTTGCTGAAATAACTAGGGATGCACCAAATCCACTATTTTGGATTCCACCGATTGGCTGAATACCGAACCGAATCCTAATTTGCATATGCAAATTAGTGGTGGGAAGGGGAAAACATTTTTTCTTGTTTTGTGACAATGTCACGCGATTTGCCTCCTCACCCCTAATTTGCAAATGCAAATTAGGATTCGGCAGAATCCTGCGAAAAAAGGCAGAATCCAGAACCGAATCCTGGTGCCTTCCTAGAAATAACATTAGTATTACTCTCGTAAAAGATTCCCTGGAGGTTTAGTAAATCTTTGAACTGTTATTGCTGTTTCATAATGACCAACAAAATGCATTTTCCTTATTCTAACACTGCTCACTAATTGCTTTGTGTGACTGGATCTAGACCTCTGCTATTGTCATTTGAATACGCTCTATTTTTCCTATTGATTTGTATATTGCATGTGTTCTTCTGCCCATCAATTAGAGGCCAATGTCAAATATTGCGTTTGTTATTTATACTCTAACCCGCTGTGGGTTTTTTTTTTTCCATTCTCTATAGGTACCGTGCAGACACTCAGACATATCAGCCCTACAACAAAGACTGGATTAAAGAGAAGATCTATGTGCTCCTACGCCGACAGGCCCAGCAAGCAGGAAAATAATCTTGATATTTTAGTGAAGAAAAAAAGTGGGAGTTTTGTTTTTGTATTATAGTGGTTTGTCTTTTGTTTAAACTATAGGGGCCTTGAGTGATTTAGACCAATGTTGGATGTTGCGTGTCATTTTTTTTTTTTCTATAAAAGAAATATTCAAACGAGTCGGCACAGACCAAGAAGCCGAGTCTACTTGGTGAAAACGTTAACCACTCAGACTCCAACGACTGTATTGTGTAGAGTCCAGCTACACGACAACGTGACCAGCCTGCTCTGCACACTTCATTTCACAGCCGCTGTTTTGGCAGGATAAAACAAGGCCTAATATTTTACTGGAAAGAAATAAAAGCTTGAATAGATTCTTTGTATTTTGTGGGTTTTCTTTCTAGATTTAGCTGCTTTCATTGTGACCTTTACTTATCATATTTACAAACCGATATACATAATTATTGCTTGTTAATAACGCACCAGTTTCCAGATCATTGCACAATAGAGGGAAATGAAGCGTTGACATTTGTATACAAAATGCTGTAAATGGAATACAAGAATCTGCACAAAAGACGCCTTGTGTAATCTGTCGACACTTTTACACATTTTCCATGTGCTTGCCCCTCTTTCACTATCAGACCTCCGCCTTGTTCCACCCCCATATGCTATTACATATCCTCCCTGTGCCATCCCCCATTTGTTGTTTGATCTCCTTGTTATGCATATTCATTAAATACTCTGGTCGTGACATCCTTTATTGCTGTTTACAAAACAATGGGGTCACTGTGTCATAATACTGGAGCCAGAAAGTCTTTGCTGCAAGTAATTGGGGTTTTAGCCAAAAAAAGTTTGAAACCTCTAGTGAAGAGAAACTTCAAAAGCGAGAACACTAAAAAGAGTCTGAGCTAATCTTTTATTCCATTATAAACATGGGAATGGAATAGATCATAACATTCACAGACTTGTGGATTAAATACAGGTACCTGCACAAGGAGGCTATATTTCAGGAATGGTGGTTCACCTTACAGTTAAATTTTAGTATGTTCTAAAATGTCCATGTCTAAGCAACTTTTCAATTGGTCTACATTATTTTTTATAGTTTTTTTTTTTTTTTTTTTTTAGATTTGCGTTTTTCTTCTGATTCTTTCCAGCTTTCAAATGGTGGTCACTGAACCCATCTAATAAACAAATGCTCTGTAAAGGCTACAAATTTATTGTTATTGCTACTTTATAGTATTATATACTTTTCTATTCAGGCCCTCTCCTATTCATATTCCAGTCTCCTATTCAAATCTGTGCATGCTTGCTAGGGTAATTTTGACCCTAGCAATCAGATTGCTCGAATTGCAACTGAATAAAAAGCTAAATAACTCAAAAACCACAAATAAAAAAAAAAATTAAAACCAATTGCAAAAACCAATTGCAAATTATCTCAGAACATACACTCTCTGCATCATACTAAAAGTTAATTTAAAGGTAAACAAGGATTAATAGAAAGGGACAGGTCTTAGTCCAAGCAGCAGAGCTTTCTTTAGTGGAACCCCAAGTTCCGTTCGAGAATTTACTATATAAAACAGTTAACATTGTTGCTTTGCAGCATATGGGGGTCTAAGTTCAGTTTAACCAAGGTACTAACAAGGAGTGAATGTTATGTAGAAAGTGGATCTATTCAGGCAGGGGACTCTCCTTCCCTCCCTCAATCTGAAAACACACAGGCAGGTTCACTGGCTCCAGATTACATTGCCAGGGAATGTAGGACCTTAGATTGTAAACTCTACTGGGGCTGGGCCTAATATGAAATTTGAAAACATTGTACCATACTTTAAATGCAATATATAAGTAGATTGTATCTAGTGCAGCCCCACTATACAATTTCCTATTTGACATATTATAAAAAGCAAGTCGATTTGTTCAGCATAATCTGTCCTTTATAAAACCCATACTGGCTGCTACTTAAAATGCTTTTTCACAGGACATAATCCTGAATGTAATAAACCTTCAAATAACTTGCAGCTACAGAAGAAAAATGTACAAGCCCATAATTACGAGGCTGAGAATGTAATCCCTTTTTAAATATTGGAATTACACTGATTTTCCTCTAAGGGTAAGGCTACACTGGGCGTTTCAGGGAGATTTAGTCGTGAGGCAACTTTGGGCTACTTTGGAAAATGAATCGGCACATGTGATTAGTGCCGGCGATTTTTCATTTTAGCCAGCGCAGTGTGAGGGAAGGCGTTCGGGGAGATTGGTCGCCGCAAAGACGAGCCAGGCTAAATCTCCCCAAAACTCCCAGTGTGGCCTTACCCTAATCAGATATTGTTGCCAGGCTAAATCTGAACAAACTTCTCTTATTACTCAATGGTGTATACTTTAGGCTCAGGGGACCTGTCACCTAGACATAAAAATCCATATAATTAAAGTCCTTTTTAAACTAAACATGAATCCCAAAATCTTTTTCTTTTTTTTTTTTAATTAATACAGCCATACCCATTATAAACGTGTTTAAATGTCTCAGCTGTCAATCATATATTGCCTGCCCCTCCTCTATGCCTTAGGCACTGGCAATTCCTTTTACTTTCCATTCTGCACTTCCTAGATCACACTGCACTCCTTAGGGCAGGGGCACACGGGCAGATTCGGGGAGTTTTAGTCGCCCGGCGACTAATCACCTCTTCTGCGGGCGACAATCTCCCCGAACTGCCTTCCGCCTGCTTCAATGAGAAAACGGCAGCGCAATGGCACTTGCGGCGCTTCGATTTCCAAAGTTGCCTCACAAGGAAACTTTGGAAATCGAAGAGCCGCGAGTGCATTGGCACAGGCGATTTTTTATTTTAGTAGGGGGAAGGCAGTTTGGGGAGATTGTTGCCCGGAAGAGGAGGCGATTAGTTGCCAGTCAACTAAATCTCCCTGAATCTGCCCGTGTGCCCCTGCCCTAACATTCCCCCTCACCATCTAATTCTGTAGCCAGTACATGGGCATCAGGTGCCCCATAAGATTTTGGCATGATGCCAAGCTTGCCTTAACCCTTTGCCTGTACATGCTGGCAGGCAGGGGTTCTATCTGCCAAGAACGTACTAAGCACTTTCTTATGCTGATGAGCAGTTCTCTCCTCCACAGAGGCAACAAGGCTGGAGGGCTGTCATGTCGGTCCTGCAACACAATTGTCGCAGGTGTGACCACAAAGCAGCAGACACAATCGGATGACGTGTCTGCTGCACTGCCAACTTCCTAGTTCCTCCAGCGCCGCCCATACACTTCCTGCTTTGCAGGCACTGACCTCCAGGACCCCCCCAGAGATGCCATCATTCCTCCTGCTCCATTTACACACTCGCACACACTTATATACATTTATACAATCTTGCACACACATTTTAGTAAAGATTCCTTTTTCTTTTGATTTTTTTATTTTGCACACATACTGTATACACAAACACTTATATAAACACTGTCACACAACTTTTAGAAGTGTACACACGTATGCACAAAAACTCACAGAGGCTTTTTTTTTTTCATTTTACCAGTTTGTGTTTTGTTTTACCCCTAGAAACTGTTTATTTTGGCAGCGTGACCATTGGTTCATCTATTTTGGCCATTAATTATGCTGCTTGATTACTTTGTTATTTCATTGATTTGCATAATTTTTGTGGTCTTATTGCAATTTTATCCCGGCATTATTGTTCCTTATGCATTTTTAGCATAGCTTTGCTGTTTGGTTCTTTGATAAAGAAAGCTGTCTTTTTCCCTTGTTGGATTTGTCAGAATGTGTACTTTCCAAAAATGTATGGATCTCTGGGAGTCTTTGTATGTTAGGGGAGGGGGTCTTACTGCACATAATACACAGTCAGGGCTCTGTTTTCAGCAGCTGAGCTGGCTGGCGTGAAAACTCGTATCCACATTTTTCATTTGGGGTCCGTACATACCACAAACGTTGGTAAATATATTCATATTGGGCATTAAACTGTTCAGTAGACCTCTGAGGTTCATATTTAGGGTGACTTTCCTATAACATTGTGTGAGATAAATGTTGCAAATTGCAAAAATTTTTAGGCGAGTTTAGGAAAGCATTGCAGTTTGGTAGTTTGGTGTATAAAGATGTATTTACCCATGTTGGATTTGTCATAATGTGTTAAACCTATGCACATTGGGCATCCAACTGTTCACTTGACCCCTGGCCTTCATATTTAGGGTGATTTCTCTTGGTACCTAATGATATGTGGGAGATAAGATTCTTCAAAGTGGAAGCTTCCAGGTGATTTTCAGAAAGTTTGTCAAAATCGACAAACATAGCAAAGCTTCGTGGCTATTGATACAAAGAGGAAAATAAATTCAGATGACTCTGTATCAATGGAGACAACCCACATCTTTTCACTATTAATAGACTTCCAGTGTATGTTTGTTTTGATATCATACTTTATATAATAATAGGCTATTACCCAGGTATTGTAGGAACATGCATGTTTCTTATATGCTCCGAAGTGGCATCACTAGATCCAACAGAACATATTTCTGTTTGTGGCTTCAACACTTTATAACACCATTGCTTTACCTGTAGATCTTCAGTTGTTGAAGTAAAATGCCCATCACACACAAAAAACTGAGGGCTCCACCACCTTAAAGTCATCCTCCTAAAATAACTATTGTTTTGGTGAAAACCGAAACAGAATTATAGCCTCCTACCCCCAGCTGGATCACATATAAATTTGAATATCAGCATTACTAAATGCAAAGAAACAGAAAGATAGAATCATGTTTAACTAGCTGGCTCTAAATATTTGCTCCGAAGGGAAGCAGTTAATAAAGGAAGCAGGTGGCAAGAAGGAGACTTTTATATTTAATACTGAGCGTGTTCTTTGGTTTCCATGGATTTGTTGCCTACAGCAACTGTCAAGAAAAGAAGTGATACAAATGACTTTTATGTGACAGCTGGGGTTATTTTGAAGAGCCTTTTGAAATTAGCTCCTAATTCACATTAGCAGTCTGAACATTCATCCTGGGAGACAGAAAATATTGACTGGTCAGCAGAGCATGAATTCATCTTGTTGTAGCGGGAAACTGATTGTCCGAAGAGCCATTGTGTCCCATTTCCATTATATCATTGCAAATATATATGCAAATCATGTCTTTGTTCAACAGATTTGTTTTTTTTAGTACATTAGTAACATGTGCCTCTTTGGTGATCCTGCATATCCCCCTTATACCTTCAAATGAATGAGTATGAACCAAGCAGGATCTGAAACTCCACCTTTCCCAAACACAAAACGAAACGGTTTCTTTAGATTGGAGAAAAGATATTTTTAACTGGTCTGCCTGAGATTGTTGCAATGGCAGATTTCTATTAAGGGGCCGTAAATCCTCTTGTTCAACATGAGATTAGATATATGAGTAGGGTTTGAGCTGAACATGTTCTTATTTCTTGAGCTAAACATGACAGCCCAGAGAAACTGAAGTTCCTCCATAGTTGGTCCTTGCGAGGCAGATTGACATTATACAACCCCCCAAGTTAACCAATATTAACAGTAACCCATACATTTCTTACAAATCATTGTTCAGGCAAGAACTTAGATTCTTTTAAAGGAGAAGGAAAGCTCCAAGACAGTGTATTGCCAACAGATTAGCCACAATAGTGAAAGCTAGAACGCTATATTTATTCTGCAGAATGCTTTACCATACCTAGTAAACAGCTCTAGACACTGTCTCTGTTTGTTCAGGATAGAAGCTGCCATATAAGCTTGGTGTGACATCACTTCCTGCCTGAGTCTCTCCCTGCTCACTTACAGCTCTGAGCTCAGATTACAGCAGGGATGGGAGGAGGGAAGGGGAGAGGAGCAAACTGAGCATGCTCAAGCCCTGCCCTGGAGGTTTAAGCTGAAAACAGGAAGTCTGATACAGAAGCCCATGTGTACACAATAGAAGGAAAGAAATGCTGTGTTTCTTTTGACAGAGGACTCAGAGCAGCATTACTTTGAGGGTTTACTGGTGTATTTATATAGACTTTTCTGATAAAGCTTACTTAATTTTAGCCTTTCCTTTTCCTTTAAGATCTGAGTACTTGAAAATAGTTTTCCAGAAATGTAATAAGTTCATTATACTATTTCCATGCCCTCTGCCATCTTAGTGTGGGGGAGTCAGACTGTGTTTCCCTACTCTATTAATTATTTAAAGCAGCTTTTATCACAAACCCAATTTTGATATATTGTGTTAACAGTAGTGTAAGTCAAAATATTGGCACCAGCTGCAATGTCTTATACCCAGACTGCAACGTTTCCCCTAAATACTCCACCTAACTGCAGGTTTAGCGTGTTTCCAGCCTGCACAAAGAAGGCCTTGCATCTACCAGAGCAGGTTCTTTAGTAGGTGCAATGTACATCCATTTTTACCTTTTAAGAATAATAAATCAATGTGTATTTATGGGGCTGGAATCTTACATCTGCATGATAAAGCCATTCCTAATCATTTTTTATACAGTATATACAATAGAGGAGCCAGTTATGGGTCCCGCTAAGCAGTAGTACAGGTTTAGCTCAAACCTTGGATACGATATTGAAATATCTAAGCAAAGTTAATGTGAACAAGAGCCCAGGGCCTGAGCTAAGTTTCACCCAGGGCACTTTATCTTATTTTCTCAGACTCCCCTTCATCTGCTACGGTACAAACGGATTGGATACAAGATATAATTCTAGAATATTAAAAAGGCATTACATTATCAACCTGGCAATTACAGTCCTGTAGATTTGACATCTATAGTGGGGTTGAAAGATTATGCTTTGAAGAACGGCATAACTTGAAGAACAAATACATGGATTTGCTTTGTATAACACTCTATGCAGGAAGGTGGAGTTGCAACAGATGTGTTCTACTTAGACTTTGCAAAAGCTTTCATACCGTACTGCACAATATTTTGCTTTCTAATTGATGGGGCATTATTGGAATAGAGAAAGTTCAGAGATGGCTTCAAAAATTTGTTTTTTTGCCTTCACATGAAGAAAGGGTTGAACTTGAAGAATAGAACATGAAGAATGTTGGGAACTTGAAGAACCTTGGGGAACTCATACAGAAAAATCATACTAGATTTACATTGCCAAAACACTGAGCCCCCTGCTTATTGTACAAGTAAAGGACCTGTTATCCAGAATGCTCTGGACCTGGGGTTTTCCAGATAAGGGATCTTTCTGTAATTTGGATCTTCATACCTTAAAGGTGGCCATAGACTCAAAGATCCGCTCGTTTGGCGACATCACGAGTGGATCTTTCCCCGATATGCCACTAATGGCATGGCTATATCGGGGGTAATTCGACGATGCACCAAGGGGCTCTGACGGGTCGGTCGGTTAAAAATCAAACCTTCCTGATCTATATCGTGGCCAGATATCGATCGGGAAGACCCGTCGGAAGCCCCCATACACGGGCAGATAAGCTGTCAAATCGGTCCAAACGACTGATATCGTCAGCTTTATCTGCCCGTGTATGGCCACCTTAAGTCTACTAAAAAATTATTTAAACATTAATTAACCCCAATAGGATTGATTTGCTTCCAATAAGGATTAATTATATCTTAGTTGACGTTCACTACAAGGTATTGTTTTATTATTACAGAGAAAAAGGAAATTAATTTTAAGAAATGTAATTAGTTGATTAAAATCGATATGGCCTTCCCACGATTTGGAACTTTCTGGATAACAGGTCTGACTTCCTGGGTTTCTTTGATTTCGCTGTGCTTACCGGAAGATATACAGCATGGCAAGGAACAAAGAGTAACCTGGAAATGTAAAATCGATGTCATCGGCAGTCAGGACCCCGTCAGCCAGCGCTGTATAATTTACAAGTCATATTACCAAAGATTGATCACTATTCCTACATTTCCTCTAAATATAGGCTGTGTGCACAAAGAGCTCATCTGCAGTTTCCAAAACTAGAATGTGCATAGAATTTTTTTGTGGCTTTTGTGGCATAGAAAGTTTTCTGTGAAGTCCAGAATTTGCTGTGTGCTGGGACCGTATATTTGCGTGTGCACAAGGGTCCATGATCCATCCTGTGAAACATACCACACAGACATAGCTGACTTTTGATAAATAGAAACCTTCCCTGCATATCATTGATGGCATTGAAAAGAAATGGTTTGTCTGCTGCATATTACAGCAGTGGTTCTCAAATTGCATGCCAAGCCTGGAAACAAGGTAGGGTTAAATTTGGAGACAATTTCCATATATTCTACTAAACACTGCTGAAGCCCTTCCATGAAGGGTAAGATTAGGGGAAACCATTTATGTGATAGAACTATGGACAAACTGCAATATTTCCATATATATCTTAATAGCTGGGGTCTGAATAAAAGCTACTGGAAATCGAAAGGGAGGTGGAATAGAAGAATTTTAAAAATCACTGTACTAGAGCATAAAAGATAAACTCTTATAACAAAACAGCACACTCAATGCGCCATTCTCATGGACCATCCATTTACTGCACTGTAACGTAAAACACACACACAGAATTTATACCTCATCTGGGTTTTTCACACTCATACACACAGACACACAAAAAGCAGAGTCAGAAGGAGGACTGTAAAATACCAATAAATTATTTCATAATGATGTGGCAAGCCATATACATTGTGCAGCGAAACAAAAAGTTGTACAGTCTTGTTCTTTGTCCAGTACAATGTAGGTTCTTGAAAAGAAACATAGGATCACAAAGAAAGAAGAGATGTGGCTTTAGAGCAGCAGATTGGGGGGGGCAGACTTGCAACATTCACAGAGCAACGTCAGAAGAGCTAGTCGCATGCAAGTGTCAGAGGCGCCTCATACATGCTGTGTTGTACCATGGGACATTGTTCATTAGGCCTTTTTGTCTGAGAAGCTTGTAATGCTGGTGAACTGGATAGCAGAAAGATACTGCTGAGGGCCTACATGTCTCAGAACACTATATAATACAAGGTTCCACATTAGAACACTCTGCAAACTGCAGAAGTGAGATGTAACATGCACAGTACATGTCAAAAGGGCAATATCTGCAAAGAACTTTCTAACAGTACAGTTATGCCAGAGAAGCCTACAAGGAGCAGCACTTGCAAGAAGATACTGATGGAGTTGGCAGAGGACACTGATGGAGTATACTGAAAAAACTCTCTTGTGTGCCTGTGACAATTATAAATAACTTGGTGCATGAAAGACGCTAAGCATCACTTCCCTTGGCCTTGATTTTACACTGTCTTATTTTAAAGGCCTAGGTCTGCAAAAGCCATGTAACAGGGAGCAGAAAGGTTTACGAGACCTCAAACAGGCACTACTCTCAAGCACAAGCATATCAAATAAATCACTATGTTGCAGGGCTATTAGAAAGATGCTTGACTTGTGAAAAGGCCTCAGTTAAACTGGTAGAATGTTGCAGAAAAGCTCAATATGTCAGGTCTTAAAGCAGCTCATATAGCACTAAAGGCTGTAAAGCATAACTGTACTGGTCAGAAAGTCTATAACACGATCAAATTGCTCTGTGGGTTTTGGATCTAAATTTAAACATATACAACTGATTGTGTTCTTAGCACGCCTTATTGGTCAGGACTTTAAAAAAAGCTGCATTTCGCAGTAGGAGATTTGTAAATGTCTGCACATAGAAAGAGGGTTTTAATACCATAAAATAAGTCAATGGATCGGATAGGTTCTGGGGACTTCATGAGGGCCACCCGAAAGCATCCAGACGACACATGATGACAATGTCACTCTTGGTAAACTGGAGGTGCCGGCTGGTCAGGTCGGAATGTTCTGAACCTTTTGGTCTATAAAATCAACCAGCAGATCTCTGCTCTATGACGAAAATAAAGCAGGATATCAGTGGATTCTACAGTTCCTCATGTAGCCTGAAGTATCTCCCACTGCTGGCTCAGCAAATCTGATTGGCACGGGTTAATAAGAGCTCTGGTCGAATGGGTGTCCAAGCAGAGGGCACTGCCGATGTGCTGCAGGAAGTGTCCTTTTAACTTCCATTTCTGGAGGAGTACAAGAAAAGAACAGTGAGAAAAAATGATCATCTATGAATCCATCCTGCTTTGTCCACAATGGAAGGTGTGCATAGCAAACCAATATACACAGCAGAGTTAGGAAACATTATCCAATACAGTTAGCATAATAGTGCACAGGGGACTAAAAGAATAATCCCTAAATGTAATTGTATACATTTTCTCAGTAATTAAAGTTGTGTTTTAGTACAGATATGGGACCTGTTATCCAGAATTCTCAGGACCTAGGATTTTCCAGATAAGGGATATTTTTATAATTTTGATCTCTATATCTTGTCTGCTAAAAAAAAAATCATGTTAACATTACATAAACCTAAAAGGACTGTTTTGCTTCCAATAAGCATTAATTTTATATTAGTTGGGATCAAGTACAAGCTACTGATTTATTATTACAGCAAATTACATTTTATTTAATATATTTAAAAGAGTCTATGGGAGATGGCCTTCCCGTAATTCTGAGTTTTCTGTATAAAGGGTTTCTGGATAACGGATCCCATACCTGTCATCTGCTTGCTCTTTTCATTATTTAAATATTGTGAAAGAAATGCTGGTGTAGGTTATCGGGTTTTGGGTGGTTTTATAGCAACATAGCAACGCTTGGATTAATATCACAAAGGAACCAATCAGTTGTAAGAGTTGTAAGCATAATAAAAGGACAAGGAAAGGCTTATCAAGAGTTAATTTTCATTCACAGGCATACCTACAGTTGTGTCATCGATACATTTAAGTCCTGTCTAGCTCAAGCCCTTTTCCGGATCATGGTGCAAATTACCATGGTGCATGCACAGTAATTTGGGGACAAGGAGCTCTGGTCAGGAGGCAGTTTAATTTTGGTGCATGAGTACATTGTTACAAGCACCTGGAGGATTTCTGTTAACACTTTCACAAAAGTAACTTAGCGATCAGGTACACCAAGGAGGGTGCTAGAACATAATAAAGATTTGGGATAAAGTCTTTCCTTGTCCTTTAAAAAAAAAGAATTGAAACAAGTGGAGTCTCTTCGCTTTTGTTCTATTTCATTCTTTTACCTGGTTGCTAAATTAACTAGATTGCAAAATAGCAAACACCACCAAATTTAAAGAAGCGCTAAACCAAAAAAACATATCTGGCTAGAAATGGAATATTTTATATACGAATCTTAAAGCACCAGCCTAGAGTTTCTACACCAATATAACAGCTATGATCAAGGCCTTTAATTGTCATAATTACTCACCATCTCAGATTCAGTTTAGAGTTTCAGCGACATTGCACATGCTCAGTGGGCTCTAAGCAGCTGTTGAGAATCTAAGCTTAGGGGTGGTTGCAAGTTATCAAGCAGAAAATGAGGTTCAACTGTCACAGAAGCTGATGTTCCAGTGATGATTATTAATTTCTAAGGCAGTATGCATTGGATTCTATACTGCCATGTAATGAGAATCTGCATTAAATTCTAATAAGCCTTGTATATATTTTATATAAACAGTATATTGTGAGTGGGTCCCTAAGCTTAGTAAGTGACAGCACACAGAGCATGTGCAGTGAATCAGCAGAAAAGAAGATGGGGAGCTACTGGGGCATCTTCAGAGGCACAGATCCTTAATGCTAAAGGGCTGTGGTTGCCTGGGCCTGGTATAGAAGCCCAAAACATAAAGTGCAGCATTTCTAGCATTACTATTTCTACTTTAAAGTAAACTACCTTTTAAATGAGTTAGAACATGGGCCATATTTTCAGGATTTTCTTTTTTTTTTTTTTTTGGGTCACTACCAGGATAAATGAAAATACTTTGGAAGCAGCCCAGCACTGGAGAAAGTTATTGGACAAACCATCGCTGTACGAATGTCTCCATTACAGCTAAATCGTTTTAGAGTCATCTGTTTTTATTGTATAGTTTTCCTTTAATCAGATTACGAGCCCTGTGTTCCGGACACTGTGTATCAAGAAAAACCATTGTCTGGCTAAGTATCTGAGTTTCTCCATCTGGCTGGAGCAGCTGCTGCCTCCAAATGTGGGGGAGTTAATAAAGCTGCAGTATGTGGAGAGCTTGAGAGCTTTTTGTGTCGCGTGAAAAGAACTGTAGATCTTGAGATAAAACATAGAGAGAACTAAAAAAGGAAAAAGTATTTCATACACACTGCATGATCCAACCAACCACTTTTATCATTTAATAACTACAAAGTAAAACACACTGGAATGAGCTATTTTGACTAGGATGCCTTATCTGCATATTTAATCACTTGACGGGCAGCAGCCATACTGGGTAAAAGCACACACAGCTATTTCGGGAGATTAATCGCCCATCGACAAAATTGCTTCTTCTTCGGACGACTTATCTCCCCGAACTGCCTTCCCGCCGGCTAGAATCTAAATCGTGGGCGGGGTGTCATTCGGGGCACTTCATTTTCCGAAGTTGCCTCACGAGGATACTTCGGGCGACTGGGGAAAGCCAAAACGTTCCGACTGCCATCCCGCCGGTGATTTACATTCTAGCCGGTGGGAAGGCAGTTTGAGAAGATTAGTTGCCCAAAGTAGAAGTGATTTGTCGATGGGCGACTAATCTCCCGATATAGCAGAGTATACCCTGGCCCTTACTGTAAAGGTGGCCAAACACTTAACAAATATGATCTTTCCTGCGACAAAGATCTTTCGTTGTCTCTACTAAAATTAAGAGTTAAATTGTCAAACATGCAGGTAGATACAAAAGAATTCTACCTCAATATGACGATTCAGTATTAAGTTTTGCCGATGTTTGGGTGGTTTCAAAGGCCACCATTAAAAAATTTCCATCCTGTCTGATATCCAATGCTTTTGCCAATATAGGTGGCCTCGTCTCCCACCATACACACAACAAATATCAAACAAAACCAAAAAAATTTCTCTGAACAGTGTTCAGACATTCTGGAGAAGATTAAGCGTGAGCATCAAAAGTACGCTATTTCCCTTAGGTGGCAAGTCATTGGAAGAGAATGTCCCAAAGGAAAAATAAATGTTAAAGTTATTCCGCAGAAGCAATTGCCATTTTTTAGGATTATCTACTGCAACGCCAAGTTACCTGTCTGCTGTCTTTTTGGTTGCAAGGTTCCATCATAACAAGGGCCCCAGTAGAAAAAGAAGAGATGGTCAGACATTTGTCCTGTTGCCTTATTACATTGTCACTCAGTGCCCATTCCTGTGGGAGACAGACACAGTACAGGGTTAAATCCCATAAGCCATAACACAGGTAGTGAGACCTTCTTTGAAAAAAAATGCCTTTAAAAAGCATAATGCAGAATGTTTGGTAATTCAATATAATGTTGTGTACCAAGGGTCCATCAGGAATTTGGAGATGCTGGGAGCTGGACAACAACTGTTGTGCTGTAAGGTTTGATCAGCACAATAGGCTAAAAAAGAGGAACACAACAAAGAAAGGAATAAAAGCGGTTTAAATAATGACCACCTACAAGTGATTGTGTACAAAATTGAAAGGGTAAACTTGTGCTTTAACCACAAATATACAGACCCATATAAAGGTTGATTGCAGTTATTCCCCAGACTCCAGGTATAAGAGAATTATTTAAGATTGTATTACTTCATGTATTATTGTTTTATTCCTTTTTAGTCTATGGTGCTGACCAATTAATAATAAGATTAATAATTAATAATATGACAGAAAGATACATGGGGCAGTCAATACTACTTTAATCCACAAAAAAAGCTTTGATTCTGATACATCACGGACATACAATGTCTGTATTGTGCCCAGGACAATAAGAGTAACACCTCTTACATCCCCTGATTTAAAAATTTCCCTCATTTGACATTGTTTTTTTTTTTTGTAATCCCACCTAAATAGTATGCATAATACATTTTCCTGACTTTTTTTTTTCCTGAAATTTTCACAGATTTGACACCATTTTTAAAGGTCCCCTGAAAAACATAAAATGGGTTTCTACTGTATGCTATGGTAATTTGGAGATATATACTATATATATCTATCCATCTATATATATATATATATATATATATATATATATATATATATATATATATATATATATATATATATATATATATATATATATATATCATATAAGCAAAGAAACAAATTATTGGTTGAGGCTACTGACTGACTAATCAGACCTCTTTGACTAATTTCATAGCATGACTTTATAGCAACCAGTAAACAGCTGAAAATAAATAGCAGGGCAGCAGTAGGTTAGGCACAAATGATTCATATGAATGACTTAATATTTTGTGTAGTAATGTTATGCAGTCTAGAAGCACTAGATTGTACAATAAACTATTCAGAATACTGGGTGTATTTTATACTGCTATACGAAAACACATTATAATCTTGTTTCTTTGATGCCAGATCCAGAAGATCCAGGGATGTTGCACTACTCTCTATAGGTCATATTACCATAAAAACACGATTAACAAACACAGTGAACACCAACACCTTTAGTGGAAGTTATGAAGATTTTCCCCAACGGGATAATTAATTTTGCAGATTTTTTTTCTGTTCATCAGGCTCTTTTTGGAGTGACTGGGTTATTATTAGTATACACTGATTTTACTGAGGCAATGCCAGACACTTACAGTATGGTACAACTGTACAGATGAATAAAGCTCAACATATATTTCTGTTCCAGCATATGTGACAATTGTTTTTCACCTCTCTGAATATCTGGGAGTAGGAAGCCACTCACCTGTGCAGCTGGCGCACTGTTTGCAGACCTCTTACACTGTGTCAGCATAATAGGATTATTCCCAGTTGTGTCCCGTGTCTGTGACTCCAGGCAGTTTCCTCCCTGCTTGATAAGACCAGAAATCACCTCCTTTTCGGGAACCCTGGAGTGTGCAAAGTGACAAAGTTATGAGATGTATGCTAACTACCAGAGCCATTATCTGAAATCATTGGGCCCCATAATCAGGGCAGCCATCGGGGGGGGACAGGGGGGAGAGTTGTAGGGGGCCTGAGGGTAAGGGGGGCCCGGCCACGCCACACTTACTTGATTAGCCGGGCCCCCCATCTTTCTGAGAGCTGCTGACTTCGGGAAGGCATGGACGTTTAAGGGGTACTGGCCACCAATTTTCTTATAATGTGGGGGGGGGGCCTGGCCACCAATTTTTTTTTCTCATATGAGGTCCTAGCCACCAATATTTTTTAATGGGGGGGCCCTGGCCACAAATGTTTTTGTCATGGGGGGCCCTGACCACCAATATCTTTTTATTTTTTATTAACATGTGGTGGGGGGCAGAGCTGTGGGGTGGGGAGGGCGGACCTGTAGGTGGGGCTTGCAGTAGGCGCAGCCCAGGGGGCCCAGGAAATTTTGTCGTATGGCGGTCCTGCCCATAATACTTGGTTACAGGTCCCTCCCCATATGGGGCCCAGGATACACTGCCTGTCTGTGTTCCTGCCAACCAGAATAGTGCCCAATTAAAAAAAAAAAAATCACCCCCCAAAAGACCCATTATGCCAAAAACTTGCCAAGAATCCAACTAACCCCTCCTTTTGTGCCCTGCAAATGCGACCTATTTGGCATCCCAACTGCCACAGAGCTAACGATTGGACCAATGGCAGCCCTGTTAACTACATTCCCCCACCTTCATTCAGAGAAGACTCACTTTAATTCAGGGTAGACATTCTGCAGGTACCACTGGAAAGACTTGCAACTAAGTTTCTTACGCAGTTCAGCTCGGTCTGCCACACTGCAAGGTAATAGGAAAAGTCAAATGGGAAAGAGCAAATAGGAATCTAAAGCAAGAACAAAGATTAATAATGTGCAGGACAGATAGTGAGTGTGGGAAAAGACAGACAGAAACAAAAGTAAAACTTAGATAGAGATAATAATTGTGCAGCATAATGGAGTGAATGGAGTGAATGGAAGGATGTCAGACACAGAGTGAGAGGGAAGAATTAGACAGAACGAAATATTAGCCAGAATCAGTAGTCAGAAAGCTAAAAATAAGAATAAGATGGAAGGATTAGAGGGACAAAAATAAGAGTAAGAGTTTGACAGAAGATTGGAAGAAAGTATTAAAGGGACAACTAGAAATTGCCAGGAATTAAACATGGCTGATCCATGGCCATTTCAAATTGTCCCTGTAATTCTTTCCTTCTCATCCAATCAAAATTCATCCTTCTTTCCCATAGTCTAATCATCTAGTTTAATCTAATCCTGCATAGTAGTAGGCCCTCTTACATTTCTGACATCATGCCTGATGTCACCTACAGTTTTACATACTCAGAACTTCAGATTAGCAAGAATATTACTACTAGTTAAGCAAATAGTAGCAGAATCTGTCCTCTGTTTGTAAAGATTCTGCATGCTTACCTCCCATAGGATTTTCCAATGGCAGAAGGACGTGCCTGGTAATAGTACTGCTTGTATTCATCCATCCACACCTCCACTGTGCGCTTGGTGTTCCTGCAGCAGAGAAGGGGCAGATCAAAAGTTACAGGAGCTCTTCCAGGCAGTATGTATGAGGTAATATGACCCACTGCAAAGGGATATTGGACCTCATATACTTATATAGATGCAAACGCTAGGATGCAAAAATATGCATTTTTTCCATATCTTAGTAATTAAAGCCCATTGCCTACCCTTTGTTATTATTTCATGGCAAAAAGAATGTGAAGAGCCAAAGAAGACAACCATATGAATCTCACATTTGGACTCCATAATTAGGAGGAGTACATTTCTAAAAATGATACCTATTTTTTTAATTACAATAGTGGAATCCACCAGCTCAGCAAAAGTAAAGTCACTTATGTTAGGCACTAGAAAGTTGCCATAAATAAACACGTTAATATACAGTCAAGCAACAACAGTGTGAATTGGAGTTTAAACAGGAGAATATTTCTTATTACGAATCCCCTAGAACACTGCTGTCCAACTTCTGTGCTATAGATGGCTGGAATTTTTCTGGCCTACATTGGGGAGGGCTGATAATGGAAGCCAGTGTTGAGCACTCCCTGTTTTTAAACCGTACCCACTTTAAACCACACCCATGTTACCACAAGAACTTTTAAGACAATATTCACATTAGAACACCAAAAAAACAAATGGTTGATGCTACAGTAATATCACTCATCACTCATATGTGAAAATTTTAAGTCATATTAAAATATAAATCCATATGCCTCATCCTCCTCTGTGGATAATACAGCCCCCAGCACAATGTGAAACACCTTGGGGCCCCCTTAAAACAATTTCCAAATGCAAATCCCCAGAACAAACCTTACCAGCCTCACGTCCCACAGGTAGTGTATGGCAGGCAGAGTATGGCACAAACAAGCAGAATATGGCACAGACAGGGAGCATAGGGCAGGCAGAGTATGGCACACACAGGGAGCATAGGGCAGGCAGAGCTTGGCACACATAGGGAGCATAGGGCAGGCAGAGTATGGTACACAAAGGGAGCATTGGGCAGGCAGAGTATGGCACACACATGGAGCACAGGGCATGCAGAGTATGTCACACACAGGGAGCAAAGGGCAGGCCACCAGTTGGACAGCACTGCCCTAGAATATAGGTACCAGTGTTTAATTTGAGGAAGTCTAAAAATATTAAATGGAAAGAATGCAAATATGCAGAGCAATGTGTTCATGACGCCTGACATGGCTACAAGTAATTAATGAATCTGTCTATACATACTTAATGTAGGTCAGTGCATTTCCATCAGGGAACTCATATGGGTGCCGTTTCCTGAAAACGTGACCGACTCGGCTGCAGGGCACAATTTCCAAGCTGCCACCGCACATCCACACACGGAAGGATAGTTCTGCAACACAGGTGATAGAAGTTTTATATTTACAGGCTCAGATACAAGGGAAGTCCTGGGCATTTTTAAGTACATGTGGCTTTTCTAGTATGTACACTTTTGACAGATATTTCCTTTCGGTCTGATGGATGACCAAGGAATATCAATGGCCAAGTTGGCAAACACACATGGTGAGCCAAGCTGGTGATTTCAGGCCCAGATCCAGTGTCTCTGCAGCTGCCTGAAGGACTGGATCAGGTGGAACAGACATTCAATCCTTTTGACTGATGATAATGCCTTCATCTCCACAATGGATTTATGAACCAGAATGTACTTGATTTCATGTAAATTCAGCCTAGCATTCAGCTGAGTTTAAACACTCAACAAACAAAAAGACATATGCAGATAAATATGCTTCCCTGTGCAGAAACTATGGCAATATGTTTGGAAAATATAGTGAATATGATCCTTACTTATATACATACATGCCCCATTTAAAATTAGGTTAGAGAATCCGCAAACCTGTGTGCATATGACATTTTGCCCAGGAAGCATTATTTATCTGCATTAAGACGTACTCTTGTTTTCAAACTAGGTCAACATTCTACTAAGGATGCACCAATTTCAGGATTTGGATTTGGACATATCAATTATTATGTTTTTTACTTTTTTATTTATATCAAATTTTAATATGCTAATTAATGTTACAATTTGTTATATAGCGTGATGTGGCACCCAAACTGTGGGGCTGGCCCACAGTGAAATGGAATGGTGTCCCATGTCTCACAGGGCAGCTGAGGGTGGAATGAAGCAAAATAGGCCATAAAGCAAAACAGGGTCTGTAGGCAACTTTCTCTTCATTGGTTTTCTCTCTTAAAGAAGTTGTTTGCAGAGATAACTTTTAGTGTGACGTAGAGAGTAGGGATGCACCGAATCCACTATTTTGGATTCGGCCGAATGCCCGAATCCATCTTGGAAGATTCGGCCGAATACCGAACCGAATCCGAACCCTACTTTGCATATGCAAATTAGGGGCGGGAAAGGAAAAAGTGGAAAAAAATTGGTTTGCTTTCTTGTTTTGTAACACAAAGTCGCATGAAATCCCGCCCACCCCACAATTTGCATATGCAAATTAGGATTCGGATTCGGTTCGGCCAGGCGGAATCCGAATCCTGCTGAAAAAGGGCCGAATCTTGGCCGAATCCCGAACCGAATCCTAGATTCGGTGCATCCCTAGTAGAGAGATATTCTGAGACAATTTGCATTTGATTTTTTACTATTTGTGTGCGAGTTATGTAGCTTTTTATTCAGTAGCTCTCCAGTTTGCAAGTTCAGCAATCTGGTTGCTAGGGCACAAATTACCTTAGCAACCATGCACGAGAGACTGGAATATGAAAAGGAAAGGGCCCAAATAGAAATGAATAATACAAATGAGTAATAGCAATAAATGTGAAGCCGTTTTATATGGGGTCAGTGACCCCCATTTGAAAGAGTCAGACGAAAAAGGCAAATCATTCAAATATTATAATAAAGAAAAAATGAAGTCCATTTGAAAAGCTGCTTAGAATAAGCCATTCTATAACATACTTAAAGTGAACTTTAAGATGAACCACCCCTTTAACCGAAAATAGTTACAGCAGAGCCTTTATTTCTGTGCTATGGAATTGTATCCCTTGTGTCTTCCTTTCAGTGTTGGGGAAGATCAGTCGTGGGAAAGATCAGTATAGGGAACATACCAATAGCATTTTATAGTATACATTAATGTATAGAAAGAGAAGGCTCTGTCATTTGGGAACGAACATTAATTACTCAACTCACAGCAGTGGAGGGAATCAATTGCTAATAATCCATTTCCTTTTGGATACTGCACCATTCTCCATAATGAACTGCATAAACCAGCTGACTTAACCTTTCCATGGAATCTCACGGGATGTTCTAACATTATTAAAATACATATCTTTCAGAGCTAATGGGCTTCATTTGTATTTATAATGGCAGACTTGGCCTATTTTCTGCAGTTTTCTGGGCTGAAATCAAATCATTTGTCAGAACAAATAAAGCCTGAGAATTTCACAGAAGACACAGGAGCTTTCAGTTTCTCTGGCGCGTGTAATTAAGTCCAACATTTACAAATATACAGTTTACAAAGAATTTTGACAGTGCATAATTCCCAATTAATGATGCAAAAGAGAGAGAGAGAGACAGAAATAACACATTTAAATGTGTTCTTTTTATTGAACACAACCTGAAGTTGTTTGAAAGAAGTGATGCAGCTAGCGCATTCACAACTTTATATCCGCATTTAGATTCATAGCTAAATTGCTAATGGTACATGATTTTAAAATTAACCAGCCCAGGGTACTTTTCTGCAGAGTGCAGTGTTGCAAACCATTTCTTTGCTCTCTGCACTTATACAAGGGGTTACCTTGGAGCAGTCAAAATAGTGGCAGTGTTCAGCTCTGCAAATTGAATTTACTCCATAGTTAATCCTAGCAAGGTTGATAAATAGCTTACCAGTGTACAGATAATCGCACTGCATAATGACTTCTGCTAACAAAACAGTTAAAAGGGAGAAGAGAGGAGCTTGTAGGGGGCTTCGTAAACTAATTATCTACCTCTCAAGGACCAAACATGGAGTAGCACCATTTGCCCTTTATTAGCTCAAGAAATAACAAAAAACCTGTTTTTTTTGTGATAAAGACAACAGCCAAAAAGTATGTTCAGGACAAGCCCTATTGATTGTTCTCATGTTGAACTAGAGGGTATGCTGCCTATTTTAAGGGTGAGAATTCCATAGAGCTCAATTTAAAAAAAACGTCATCACGCCATAATATGGAATATATTTCTTCTAATTTGAAGGGATGCCATTATGTCCTCTGGAAGGACCTGCTAGTGAATACAGATTCAGAGACTTTATTCAATAGCTCATTATACATTTAAACATAGTGGTCATATGTCCTTTGAAGTACCTCGTCTCCAATGTAAACAATCCCTATTTTTACATTCAGAAATATCACATCAACCAAAATTACAGCAATTTTTCTAGACGATCAGTCCCAAGCGCTATTAGGTAAGATATATTCTGCTATATAGGGACTTACAGTTTCAAGCAGGCGATAGCTGATAAATTCCCCAAGATGGAAATGATTTCGAAGCATTGTTTTTTTAAGTAGGCTTTTTTTAAGTAGATGTATCCAGGTTCAGCTGCACCTCGAGAAGTATATGTCACATTTTCTAAAGACCTCAGAAAGGAAATTACTGTGCAGTAAAAGACACGCCAAAAAATGCATCACACACAATAACCGACATGGGGTGCCCCGTAGACTGCCAGTAGACTATAAGCTTGTGATTATTAGGTCACAGCAGCAGAGCACTGAATAATAGGTTGAGAACTGGGTGGTAGACCCTTAAGCTGGCCATAGATGTAAAGATTTTTAAAAGATCCGTCATCGTGAGACCACGATTATCTCGAAACGATCGTACGAATAGTAGAATCAACTAAAAAGACCATTGCCATGAAAACAAAGGGTAGCTGCCTGCTTGGCCCTGCAAACATAGATTGCACTGGGGCCGGTAAAGATTTTTTAACCTGGCCGATCAATTTTCTGACAGATGTCGGCCGAAAAATCGTAAGATGTACGATCGTTGAAATCCCACTAACCGCACGATAATTTCGAAGGATTGGTCAGACGTCGCTAAAATTGGTCGTTCACCAAGAAAAATCTTTGCATCTATGGGGACCTTAACAAGATAACATTACCAAAAGTAGACCCCTACATCGTAAAGTCTGAGCACCCTTGCCATTCACTAATCACTGCAACTACATGCATATCTGCTGGAGACTGAAAGAAACATTTTGACATACAGTTTAATAAGAAACTTTAACAAAGGCATTAATGCAAGCATAATCCAGCTTTCACTGTCCAAAAGTTAAAAAAAAAAGTTATTACAACATCCTGGAAAGAATTCCTCAACTTTTGCAACATTCCTCTGGCAAGTAATATCCCAAAGGAACCTTTCAGAGCTTTAGAACTGTCCACATTAGCACAGACTTAGAGGAGGTTTCTAAACTCTTTCTGCTAAATTCTCTAAAATTCTTGATAACCATTTCCACCAACAACCGACAGAAGCAGATGAATTATTGTTTGAAGGTTGGATTTGGCCCGGAGATGTAAAAACTTGTGATAATATTCTATACCTCAATTGCTTTTTCTTCCCACAATTGCTTGTTTTAAATCCATGATCAGCGAAAGATGAAAGATGTCGGCACACGCCACACACGATCCGAAAAACGTACGAATCCTCGATTCGAACGATAGGATCCATGTGTCTATGGCCACCTTTAGAGACCATGAAACCCTTGTTCTAGAAGTGATCACGTCAGCTGCTAGGCACTGAGTGAAATGTAAGAACATAACTGAACCAAAAAATCTGCATAAAAAAGTCTCCTTAAATTTTTGGGGCATTATTCCTGGCGTTTTTTTTTGTTCTGTTTCAAAGGATATTTTAAAATATATATTTCAAGTACATCCTTAAAGGGGAACAAAGCCATCCGCCCAAACCCAGATTCCCTTCATTGGCCCTCTGCTCACCCGTGTACCTACAGTTACAGAAGTACCCCATGTGTACACCTAAATGAAAAATAAAAATGTTGAGCAATGGGGTTGACAGACACCTTCTTGATCCACTTTTTATTTATTTCTATTGGAGCTGCCAACAGCAGCATGTATATTTGAAGCTAGGCCTGGGATCAGCTTTAACTGCACATGTTCCTGCAGGTTCTGTGTTAGATGAAGAAGACAATCCAAAGTGACAAAACATGGTACACGTCAAGCCTACAGAGCAATGCTACATTTTTATTTCTCTATTTTTTTTTTTAAAATCAGGTACACATAACCAAACCAATAGGACTGCACTTGCTTCTGTCTCCATACTTCTAACATTCCCCACTTTCTTCTCTGATTTTCCAGTCCCCTTTCTCCTATAAAACAAACTTTAGTGTCCACGCATGGGAAAGGATAGAAGGATGTAAGTGCAATCAGACCACTTACATGGGAAGTTTGTATTGAACCTTTATGATGTATAAGCTAATAGGCTGGAATGCAGAACCACTTAGTGGTAGTGTGGCCCTATGCCCAGCATGGTGTTAAAAGTCAAATGTGACAAAGCTCCCTAGTAGAAACTTGGGATTATGATGCACTTAAAAAACTGAGAAAAGGCACACTGGCACACTGGCACACAAGTTGTGAATGCAGGTGAAAACCTTGCTAAATGTTATTACCGTAAGTGCAACGTTTCGGGGCAAGCCCCTTTGTCAAGCATACATTGATGCACTTGCCTCAGACCTACAACGTGATATTATTCATACCAAAAGGGTAAGCAAGTACCCAGAGATCTCACAGCCAGGGGGAAGTAAAGTAGAAGTATATTTGTTTTCAAAAACATAAGGAACTAATGTAGCCTTGTATATGATTTATGGATGCACCGAATCCACTTTTTTGGATTCAGCCGAACCCCCAAATCTCTCACAAAAGATTCGGCCGAATACCAAACCGAATCCGAACCCTAATTTGCGTATGCAAATTAGGGGTGGGAAGGGGAAACACATTTTTTACTTCCTTGTTTTCTGACAAAAAGTAATGCAATTTCCCTCCCGTCCCTAATTTGCATATGCAAATTAGGATTCGGATTCGGTTCGGCCGAATCCTGCTGAAAAAGGCCTAATCCTGGCCGAATCCCGAACCGAATCCTGGATTCGGTGCATCCCTAATATGATTAGGTACTTCTGTGCACGAAACGCGTACATCTAGATTTGTCATTTATTCCTGTGTAGTTCTCGGCATGCTCACAACCCCAAACTGGGAATGTTTAGCAGATACCAGCCAAACCTTATTGAATAAATGTTGTGGGTTAAATTAAGTTTATTTGCAGAAACATCTTTTCTAAATACATGCAAACCCCTAATAAATACCAAATAGTTTTTTTAAAACCCACACATGCCCTTAATAGTTTTCTTTTGGTTAATATGCAATGCAATACAATTTGCTGCCTTTCCAACTAAATATGTGCAGAATCTATGACCCCATGTTTGTCTGATTAAGGATAGTAAGGAAAAAAACAAAGTTGTAAAGTAAAAGTATATTTTGTTTCAAAAACATAAGGAACTACAGTAGCCATGTATATGATTAGGTACTTCTGTGCGTGAAACGCATACATCTAGATTTGTAACTTATTCCTGTGTATTTCTCGGCATGCTCACAACCCCAAACTGGGAATGTTCAGCAAATACCAGCCAAACCTTATTCAATAAATGGTGTGGATTAAATTAAGTTTATTTACAGAAACATCTTTTCAAAACACATGTAAAACCCTAATAAATACCAAATTGTTTTTGTATAGCCCACACATGCCCTAAATATTAATATGCAATGCAATACAACTTGCCGTCTTTCAAACGAAATATGTGCAGAATCTATGACCCCATGTTTGTCTGATTAAGAATCGTAAGGAAAAAAACAAAGTTGTGTTATTCAGCTACAAGGCTAAGTTAGGGAAAAAATATGATCACTCCCACACTACTGTCTCATGGTTTCACAAAAGATGCCATGGCAGCCCAGTTTCTAAGCAACTTCACACCTACTTTAGCTATCCCTTATGTCTTTATTTTTCTCCCTGTCACAGACTAAAGCTTTAATCATAAGGAGGGCAGATGGAAACTGCTTTCATGATAATGCAGAGAGTTAGTAATCCTTAAATCCTACACAATCCACAACACTCTGTGCTACTGATGAGGATGGTTACATTAACTACTTGAAGCTCACTCACCAAAGTTCTCTCCTCCCCAGATGTCCATTTGAGTGTCATACTTCCCCAGCTGGTTGAACCACGATTTGTCAATGACAAAAATACCTCCGGCGATAACAGGGGTCCTTAAAAAACAAGATATATTCAATTACTTCTATATGAAATGTGGAATCATTTGGAGTAAATTTGCTTTCTATTCAATGGACGCAGTATCGCTGAAGATTTTCCGTAGACCAGTGATCCCCAACCAGTGGCTCGCGAGCAACATGTTGCTCTCTAACCCCTTGGATGTTGCTCCATGTGGCCTCAAGGCAGGTGCTTATTTTTCAATTTCTGGTTTGAAGGAAAGCTGTAGTTGCATACAAACCATGTCTACTACCAAACAGAGCCTCCTGCAGACTGCCAGTCCACATAGGGGCTATCAATAGCCAATTACAGTCTATATTGTTGCACCCCTGGGACCTTTTTGCATGCTTATGTTGCTCTCCAACTTTTTTTACATTTGAATGTGGCTCTGGGGTAAAAAAAGGTTGGAGAACCATGCCATAGACCATACCTGTTCTGCACTGCATGGACAAATACTAAATAATTTTATCCAGCTGAGACCAAAACTTGTGTCTGGTCAATCTAAATGCACTTTTTAAATAACAATAAATCAAGGCTGTACCTTATAGAGGAGGTTGGATCTGTGCGAGACATCTTCTGCTCTATAGGTATTTGTTCCCACTTAAAATGAAGACTCCAGTCAAATCCTAAAACAATAAAATAATCATGATGTAAATCAGTGCTGTCCAATTTTTGCATGGGGTTGATAATCTGATCTACTGAGTGCTGAATTATACTTAATGGATGTCACGCAAAAAAACCTCATGAAGCCATGAAAGGAAGTTGATGGCCACAACATTTTCTTGAAGAACACATCTAAAGCATAATGCTCCAGATGGACAGCCCTAGGGAGAACTAAAGGTAGATTTACCTAGAGAAGAGGTGCCTAGAGCAGTGGTATAAATGCTCTAATTCCATAATCAGGTAATCAGTCAGTGTCCTCTGGGCCTTTTATACCTGCTAGTCCACCGGCAGTTGCAGGGTCAGTTTTGCTCCTGCTATAGTGGACATGAATATTGACATACACAAATGTAAACAAGGCCAGGTTCTGTGTAATGTGCTTTTATTTCCACAGGATGGTACAGGTGACACAGCTGCATATGATGGGACTTGTGGTCTCACCATCATCAATAAGAGCAACTCCTATTAGTGGCTCACCATCAGCATAAAAGGGATTCGTTAAGAGCATCTTCTATTAGTGTAGGTGATAAGTGAATAATTTGTGGGATTGAAAAGTGACATGGACAACTTTCTGGCAAAAGGGTTCTAGTTCTAAATTGGTCTGTTTTTCATGCTGTATGCTACCCTATTTCTTATCGGATATATCTGTCAGTGATTTTTTAATGGATTAAAGAGTAGGGAAAAAAGTGTCCCCTGTGCAGAAAAGACATATTTATTATAAAGTAGAATGTTCTGACTGTTGTTATATTCTAGCAGACTGACTGGAACACAATGCAGATGTCACAGTATGTACCAAATGATGCCAGTTAAACTGTATGTTCCTTGTGTTATGCTACGGTTTGGCCCTCTAATCAGGCATCAAACAGAGCTGCAGTGCTCTAACCCACAGTCAGCATCTAAGAGCTGCTAATCAGCTGAATTAATCAGAGCATATATTAGCACTACAGTGGCATTCTGTGATTAATGTGACCCATAACTGCGTTGCAGCAGCATGTGGCTCTTACACTCCGGAAACCTACGGTTTTTAATATGGTAATGCAAGTATTCCATTCATCATGTCAATAGACATCTGTTAATAACATATCAACAAGAAAATGAGTTGACAATTTAAAGAAATATTCCCATACATAGATAACACAGTCTATACAATTAAGTTAATGCTGCCCCTTTACCCAGGGTCATGTTTCTTTTCTAAGATAAAAATTATCATTTAAGATAAAACAATAATACAGCATGAGATATAATGCAATTAATAGAATGAAAAAGGCAGCCACTTTTGCCAGTACTCACCACCCCGGAGATCAGCAGAGGCTGCCAGGTAAGCAAAGTTATCAAGGCTGATGACATCAATTATTGGGCTCACCACACGTGTGTGATCCTAAAAAGAGCAAGGGGAAACTATTTATGTGATATAACACATAAATCACAACATGGACAATGTGCTATTTTACTTACATCCTTGACCCTCTGAAGAAGAGGCTGAAGCCATTCATTATTGACCTCACAATGGCTGTCCAAGAAGGTGAGGACTGGCGCTGCAGCCAATTCTGCTCCACGAACCCGTGATCGTATGAGACCTTAGGTTATCAAAACAGTGCAAGCTGAGGTTACTCTCGGGTGTACCAACATGTTGACACTTTATTCTTCTATGGTGTACTAATATGGCTCCTAATTGGAGTCAAGGTGGTAATTTCTAACCAAAACCAAATAGAACATAGGCACACTCCACATACTGCTTCTGCAAAAATTTGAAAAAAGCTTCTTTTATTTTTGTGAGATCCCAGCAAACGTTTCGGGGACATGCCCCTTCATCCAGAGCACTGGATCCCAGCAAACGTTTCAGGGACATGCCCCTTCATCCAGGGCTCTGGATGAAGGGGCATGTCCCCGAAACGTTTGCTGGGATCTCACAAAAATAAAAGAAGCTTTTTTCAAATTTTTGCAGAAGCAGTATGTGGAGTGTGCCTATGTTCTATTTGGTTTTGAGTACAAGAAGGTTTTTTGTTTGCAGCATGGCCTACATGGAGCACCTCCAGTGAGTTATCAAGTTTAAAATATTTTATTTATGCGGAACAAGTTTTGCGGGGAATGAGTTTAAAAGTTTGGATGACATAATTTCTAACCAAAACGATCTAAACTGAATAGTGATTGGTGCACCTGGGTAAAGTTTCTTTGATTGTTTTTTTTTGTTCTAATTGGTGCAATGTTTTAATTGGTGTATTTCTGTTTAAATATTTGAAGCATGGCTCTGTAAAGATAGCCAATGATTAAGTGTTTCTTACGAAACGCGGAAGGCTGTGGACACAATAAACTCACTTTGAATTTATCTGCCTGGTTGAAATTTGCCTTCATTGAGTGCCTGCTCCAAAAGTTTTTTTTGGTTTGTCCGCTCCCCATGCTGGGGGCTCAGGGCGGTGCACCTGGGCCTCTTCCCTTGTGTGGTGAGTTATCAGTTTCTACTTGCAGACCCTAAACTACAGATTTATTATCAAGCTGAGGTTACACAGTTACAGATGACCACAAATGGGTAGATCTGAATGGTCAATTCATTCAGCATCCAGACAGCAGCTTAAGATAAAATTTCAACTCCAATTTCAACACCATACAGTGACTATTTCCCACTGTTCGCTCTCCGAATTATTCTAGCCATGCATATAAAGCAAACAGGGAAAGTCGTTTTTATGAGGCACCATCTGTCAAAGGCATCTGTATGGGTACAAAATGAAGAAGGTTTTTCTGCACTACACACACAATTCATGGGATCTAAAAACTGCACAAATCAAATATGTTATGATAACTACTGGGCATCCAGTTGAAGACTTCTGAATTTTATACAGTGGGTGAATTGGCACAGAACACATCAATGGAGGGCATTTGCTATATGCTTAGGACAAAGTACAAACTACGTACTGAAAATAGATTTAGCACTGTAAGGCCCCTTAAAAAGTGCACTGCAGAAAGAAATTAAAGCCAGTTCATCTACCATAGAATCCATTTTAAGCAAATTTTTCTAATTTTGAAAATTGATTTCCTTTTTGTCTGTAATGATAAAACAGCACCTTGTACTTGAGGTAAATCAATCCTATTGATTTAAATGATTTTTAGCATACTTCGGGTATAAAAAGATCCAAATTACAGAAAGACCTATTTGAGTGGATCTTTACCCTTTACCTACTATGTGGTATGTCATATCAAGCTGATATTATCCGATGGTCAAACAGTTGTTAAAGAAGGTGTGAATCGAAAGGGTATTTATTTGACTAAATCTGGGAATGGTTTGATGGTACCAATGTAGGGGAGCAAAACGCTGTTATAGTTTTCAATAACTCTCAGGTACTTTATGGGTTTTTGGGGAGAATCAGTGTTATTTTGTACTGCTACTTTGGCAGATACAATTTTAAATTAATATTTTTACCTGAATGAGTGCCATGATTATACTGTGTCTTTTCTTTAGTGGTAAATACTAGTCTTACACTGGCCAACAAGCTGCAGCTCTGTACAATGTATTCATCAATCATATAAATGACATACAAAAAAGTAAAGAGGGCCTAGCACATTAAAGCTTACAATCTAAAAGAAGAAAGTAATATGGGACACAAGGTGAGGAGATGAATATGTAATGTCTATTGCTTTGTTCACAATTGTCCAGGTGGGACTAGGTATTTTTGGTACTACCGGTCATCCAAAAGCAATTGGGGATGCTGGGTGTTATAGTTAAGTTAATTGTGTGGTGTTGAAGGTTGCATTATAAGCACTGAGCCCCGGCAAAGGGTCATTTGCTCCAGCCGACCACCACCAAACTCAGCCCTGTGTAGAGAGACACACATGGAAAAGGGCCTTAATTCTCTGCAACCAGCATGCTCCCGCAGTCCTACTCTCACCTTCTCTGCGGTTGTTTCGGAGACACTTGACCTTTGGGATTTTGGTGAGGAGCTGGCAGTCATCAGCTAGAGAACAAGAAAAAAATAATTGCCACAGTTCAATTATGATTCACCTCTCTAAATGATCTCCCAAGAGAAATTCTGAGGAAAGGCTCTGTTTCAACTTATTATTATATTAATCAGCCTGACAGAGCCAATCTTCTTAGCCAAAATGCATTTAAGCATCTGCTCACACTGGGAACTCTCCAGAAATCAAGAGCCTATGCCTTTCCAGCCCCCCACTGACACTCAATCTGCATCCAATTCCACATTACATCTCATGCACAGCTTCTCCCTGATACAGATCCTCTCCTTTATGTTTGTACAACAGTCTTGATCTTGTCAATTGGTTCCATCTGTTGTACAAAGTAAAAACACAGACAACAGTCCTCTCTCTCTCAAACCAATACCACGTTCCCAGGGCCGATTAGGTGAGCAAAGATAAAAATAATAAATAAAACTCACGGTCTGTGCTGAAGTCATCCACCAAAATAATCTCTTGTATCAGATTTCCTGGGCTTCGGATGAGAACGCTGCATCACACAGAGGAAAGAGCAGTTAGTCCAATTAATAGCACTTTGTGACGGCATTAGGTATGCCATGTACAGAAAGCAGCATGTAGTATTGTTTTATTTTGAGAATTCACAATATTTAACAGATGGTTAAAGGTATACTGTTATTAAAAGTTTTTAACAATACCTATAAATAATATGTAATATGTTGCCTTTTCATGCTTTAGCAGTGTGGGTTTGGCTACTAATAAATTAGGTGCACAAAGTGCTCCTAAGTGTTCCATAGCCTTTAAAGGAAACAAAACCTCTGTTATGTGTTTTTTTCAAGTGCCTCCATCTAACCAAAGCTGCTCCTTAGCCTTATTTCTAACCTGAGAACACAGAGTGGTACCGCAGGGTTGGAGTCCAACATGTGTGGTGGTGTAAGGTCTGATGTGCAGACTCCCAGCAGTAAACACACGCATTATAAACAAAGGCCCGATCATCTTCCAATGAGCATGCTCCTTCTGGCGATCAACTCTTGGGAGCCTGCACACCAGACATGGCAGTCTCCAACCTTGTTAAGATATTCTGCATTGTTAGGTACAGGGCAAGGAAGAAACTTCAGGGGGAGAATTAGATGCGGTTCAGAAGGGGGAAGAAACCCTTTCAGAACCAATTTAGAACCAAAAGCCTAATAAATGTGTGCTAGAATACATCTTGTACAAATGAAAGAAGTGCTTACCTTTTGATGGTTCGGAGAAGGGTAGAGCGAGCCTCGTTGTGGAAGGTGATGATGACACTGGTTGAGGGCAAGTCATTATCATAGTGAACTGAAGTGCACCTGGAAAACAGAGATAAACAACTTAACGTGGCTCTGCATGTACATGGAAAGTGTTTGTCTCAGCAGACAAGGCTAATGTACAGTGCAACTATGGTTACTTATACACTCACATACCTGTAGTGTCTGGTATCCCGGATGGGCCTCTCACTGCTCAGCTTGTCACTTTCAAGTTGGTTGAAAGCATGTTGCCGATATGGATCCTCTCCAGCCTTGATGAACTTTGAGGACAGATAAGACTTTTCATCAAAGCCGTTCAGCTTTCCCTTTTCTGTCTGGAAGGCCAAGGTCACCTGGAACAGAACACACTTCTCATGAACTAGTTGCCGTAGCACTTCCTACGACTCCAACATCTCAAACAAAAAAAATAACTAAAAGATAGGTAGCACTGGGTACAAGGGTAGAGTTCATACTCATTTGAGTATTGTAATAAATACTTTATGTTGGGTTAACCTACTTATTCATTGCTTTAGGATTATTTTATCCCAGAGAAGTCAACCCTGCTGTCATCTATATCTATCTATTCTAAATTAATACTATTTTGGTGTGTACAACACCTGGAAAGCAACTGGATTGTGGGGAGTTATGCATCATTATACTTGACAATGGCTGGCTTATATAAGGCATTTTGTAATGTTTGGCTCTTTGGCGAATGTTCTTTGGTTATAAGCGCAAATTGCCAATATTTATGCACACACTCTGCATTTGAGATATGCCAGAACTTTGGTGGCCGAAAAAATATTCATAAAAACGTATTTAAATTACTGTCATCGCTATTTTCGCACACAACGACCTCGCACAGGAGCAAACTCCCATCTCATTTGCGAGCCATTTGCAAATATTTTTGCGCAATGCAAATTTGCAAAAAATGGAAAGCCGGGCACAGCAGTGCAATATGTGATCTGTCCAATGGCCAGGGCCAGAACTGGAAAATAGGGTTCCTAACAATGCAGAAAGCTTGGGACCCCCAGGCTGTGGTTGTGAGAGGAAAAAAGCAAATTTCAGGGAAATTTAACCTATAGCCCTCCAGCTGTTGAATGACAGCTCTCAGCAAGCCTCCAGGCAGCTTTCAGCTATCAGTGGGCTGTAGCTAGAGGCAGGTAATCAGCTTGGACATGTCTAAAATTTATACTGAAACATTAGTAACTGTTACTGTTACTTTTATCCACTTTTTAATTTCTAAGGGGCATAAACAAATGCTATCTATGCCATACCCAACAACTGGCCATGGTAGTGCCCTGTGTATACTTCCAAAAGAGTTTCTTGTAGTAGTCCGTTATACAATATATCATAATATGGGACGGTATTACATGCTAGAAACGTTTTAAAACAGGACCCCTAATTACTTTTTTCTTGCTCCTCTATTTGTATTGGAAAGTGCCCCCCCTCCCAGACTTCTATTTAGAGCACCATTAGGCTAGACTTCATAGAATTGCATGAGAAGGGTTAGCCTGCCAGTTTACAGACTGTAATTGTGGCCACCACCCTGGATATCCCAGCTGACAATTTCATGATGATCTAAGTCGTGATTATGCCAGAATTTACAAGTCGGTACATCGTGCAGATAGTGAGGGTCATGCAGAAAAGTCACCATAAAACATAATGTTCCGTGTTGTCATAGGAACCTTAATCACAGCAAAGAACACTGTGCAATTTCATCTGCCATTTTATTTTGTAGAACTGCACTTGATAGTTCATGCACGTCAAGTTATGAAACTGTTTTTATTAGTACAGCAATAAGTAACAAGCAGGCATCTACTTCTCATCACTGCACCAGTGGGAAAGAAATCGGCAATAGGGAAAGAAATACATGAATAGTCATGCTAAGTGTAAACTGGCAGTGAAGTTTTAGTGCAGGGGGTTGCTTTCAATGAACAACAACTACAAGCACCCACAACGGACCCTGCATCTCCAGTTATTGGCCAAAAAGGTGCACTAAACTTTTAGTTTGCTGCAGGTTACTTGCCAGGGCTGGCGACGGGGGATTAACAAAAGTAACCCCGTATCTCCGATATTGCCCACAACAGTTCAATATGTTTTTGATTACTGTAGCCATGGCTGAACTTTAATTAAGACTGCCTGCTAGATAGGGATTAATCTTCACTGTGTAATCAGCCAACCCATTGGCCTCTGCTCCCTCCTGTGTCGGCACAGAGAGGCACGGTGTTGGCTTGGGTGCAGACACATGATGGAGTGGCTTTTAGCGCAAAATAAATCTGCACATAGGCAGATTCCATCCTACAAGTCGGATGTAGTTGCACAGCTCAGAAATAATGCAACTGATACAGAGTTTCACTGGGATTGAAAACCTTAGACCATGGGCTCCCTCTACAAACAATTTACTCATTACCTCTTTATTCTCCTAGATTTAGAATAAGAATAATCATCTGCTTTGAGGCCACTGGGAGCAACATCCAAGGAGTTTGTGAGCAACATGCAAGCCAATGGTTGGGGATCACTGCTATATTGCTATCCATCCATTTAATCTGTTTGTTACTATATAGAAATATTTAATGTCCATAATATAGTCCAAATGATTAGAAGCAGAAGGGCCCATTTATACCTGGGCCCACTGGTAGTTTTCCTGGTATCCCAGTCACACACTGAACTAATATACTAATCTGTATATCTGTGCATCCCGATTTTACATTGCAGCAGTGGTGGATCAGATTTTGTAGCATCCCCCTAAATCTCATGCTGTTGCATGATTGTATTTTGCTGGTTAAATAAAATCTAACCCACAAATCTAATGACAATTCCCATGTAGCTCATCTCTTAGAAGGGTAAATTATTCCTTTTCTAACTACTTCCAGGTCTTTTTAGCATTTTAGCAAAAAACTCTAAAAAGCAGCCCTGAATTTCAGTTTGGACAATAAATAGAAGTTTTGGAATTTGCTGAACTCAGCTGCACCTTTTCCTTTCCATCTTGCACTGTCTGCTCCACTGGTGACGCAACGCAGCTTAAATAAACCCACCTAAGTACATATAATGTTCTGTTCAGACATTAACCGAGTAATTAAAAGGCTTCTCTCATTTTACTTCTTGCCAAATAGTTGGCCATCAGCCTAAGCAGATGTTGTGAGAGAGGCAACAAGGGGCCGGCAGCTGACAGGGGCCACTCTAATAGAATGCTAACTATGGAATGTCTGTGCAGACTGGAAGAAACAAAACCAGCTGAGTCATCAAACTGACAGCTTCTTGCACTGAATTTCTACACAACAAGGCATTTTAAATCTTGTCCCACACAGAAAAAATCTGGTGGTCTCACAAACGGAGACCAGGCCTGGACTCAGGGGGGGCTCCGCCAAAAGGGCGAGTTGAGAAACTGGCCTCAGACGGCAGCACCTCCTGGTTGCCAGGGGCGGCATAAATGCCGATCCTGGTAACTAAGAGCCAAATTTCGTTATTTCAACCTAGAAATGTGGTTCTTCTAGTGTAGAGAGTGCAATTGCGCTCTCTGCATTAGCAAAGTGGACGCCCTTGACTCCCTCGGTGCTGAAGTGAGTGCCGTGAGGAGCAGCAGAATGAAGACCGCTTCGGGCGACAAAATGGCCAGGATCGCCCCTGCCTGGACTGGCTGCTGTAAAATGCCACAGACCAGTGCTGTCCTACTTTTGTGGTACCGAGGGCCTACGTTTGTGGCTATTTTTCTGGCCTACATCGAGGGCTGATAATGGGAGCCAGTGTTAACCATGCCCCCTTTTTAACCACACCTACTTTAAAGCACACCCATATTATCACAAAAAAACCATCTGCATTAATGGTGGTAACACACCAAAACCAAATAGTTGGCGCTCACTGCAGAGATAGCCTATATCACTCATATGTGACAAATTTAAATTGAATCACTCATATCAAAACATACCCTTAAATCCATCCTCATCCCCCCCAGCCGGTATTTTACCGGCTTAGCCCTAATGTCTGCCAAGGCCGGGGCCAGTATTACAAATTTACTGGCAATGTAGCTGCTGGTAAACTTGTAATACTCCTAACAAAAGCCCTCGGCCCGCCCTCAACCCGCTCAAAATTTACCTTTTTTTGCTGCCTTCTGGCCAGTTGCGCATTCTGGCTCCACATCATCACGGTCTGCCCCTTTCTATGCCACGGTTCGCCCCTTTTTACATCACGGACTGCCCATTTGCTCCCGCCCCACCACCAGCCGGTGAGCATTTTATTAAAAGGTGGCAACCCTACCTGTGGATAACACAGCACCCCCAAGCACATTATTAAACACCTTAGAGGCCCCTAACAACAATGTCCAAATGATCCAAACCTCCAGAAACACTACCAGACTTATGTCCCACAGGTAGCATATGGCAAGCAGAGCATGGCACACACAAGGAGCATAGTGCAGGCAGAATATGGCAGACACAGGGAGCATAGGGCAGACAGAGTATGGCAGACACAGGGAGCATAGGGCAGGCAGAGTATGGCACACACAACGAGCATAGGGCAGACAGAGGATGGCAGACACAGGGAGCATAGGGCAGGCAGAGCATGGTACACACAGGGAGCATAGCGCAGGCAGATTATGGCAGATACAGGGAGCATAGGGCAGGCAGAGCATGGCACACACAAGGAGCATAGGGCAGACAGAGGATGGCAGACACAGGGAGCATAGGGCAGGCAGAGCATGGTACACACAGGGAGCATAGGGCAGGCAGAGTATGGCAGATACAGGTAGCATATGGCAAGCAGAGCATGGCACACACAAGGAGCATAGGGCAGGCAGAATATGGCAGACACAGGGAGCATAGGGCAGACAGAGTATGGCAGACACAGGGAGCATAGGGCAGGCAGAGTATGGCACACACAGGGAGCATAGGGCAGGCAGAGCATGGTACACACAGGGAGCATAGGGCAGGCAGAGTATGGCAGATACAGGGAGCATAGGGCAGGCAGAGTATGACACACACAGGGAGCATAGGGCAGGCAGAGTATGGCACACAAGGAGCATATGGCAGGCAGAGTATGTCACACAAGGAGCATAGGGCAGGCAGAGTATGGCACACACTTGTACAACTTGTGTTGGACAGTTTTTGGGCTGTGTGGGTATGTTGCAAAGGTAACGTGCAACGTGCCAGGCATAATCAGAGGTATAAAGTCATGCAGCCCATGCCCCCCACATTGAAGAAGCAGCTTTGAGGCAAAATAATGAGATGCCACCACACTAGCTCAGCCGCTGATTAGATAAGGCTCTCTACAGTGCACATCACTTTGGAAAAGACAGCCTGGTGCCTACTTATCTTTAGAACTTCCCTGAAGCCATTTAAAAGCTGAACAGTTTATCAATAACTGTACCAAATTAATCAGAGAATCCTGGCACCCTGCTGCTTAAGAAGAATGTACTTCCAGTCTCATGTAACAGTCAGTGACATGTAAAATGGATTCTGCTTTTCCTGTTCTTGAATATTTGCTTTGGGCGGGGACACAGAGCTCATTGTATCTAGTTCTAGGCTGATTCCACTGGGGTGGGCAATGATTTGTTTGTTTATTTACTATATAGCCGAAGAAAGGTGATTAACAGACCTGCAAAAAACATGCAAGGCCTTGGAGAAATTATAGAGCTGCCTTTGGCTATGTGGTTTCACTAGTCAGGGCCAGCAGTGAGTCCAGAGAATACAAAGGGACAGGCAACTGTACTGCTTTCCATAGCAAAAGCATTTCCAATGAACTTTAAAGTTACTAAAATAGTTTAGAAAATGTATATTGAAAATGTGCTTCGAATTAGATTTTCTTTCTTTGGGCAAATTGCTTCCTTTAATCTGTTACTTTTATATTTTTTTTATTCAGTTAAACGCACATAGAAATGTAAATAAAGATTTAAAAAGTACCTATATCTTCCCTGTCGATCTTTTGTCTCACATGGAAGAAGTATGTACACCACACCCAATGGAATAACAAGAATTAGAATGCACCCAATCCAGGATTCAGATAGGGCAGTGATCCCCAACCAGTGTCTCGCAAGCAACATTGCTAAGCAACCCCTTGGCTGTTGCTCCCAGTGGTCTTAAAGCAGGTGCTTATTTTTGAATTCCTGACTTGGAGGCAAGTTTTGGTCGTATAAAAACCAGGTTTACTGCCAAACAGAGCCTCCTGTAGGCTGCCATAGGCTGCCAGTCTGAATAGGGGCTACCACATAGCCAATCACAGCCCTTATTTGGCATCCCCTTGGACTTTCATGCTTGTGTTGCTCCCTAACTATATTATTTGAATGAGGCTCACACATTAAAAAAAGGTAAAGGATCCTTGAGTTAGAGATTTGGCCAAAACCTAGCAGTTTCTGCAGTTTGGTTTAGCTGAACAGTTAGCATTCTGTCAAATCTAAATATGTACCCTTATGTGAGCTCTGAACAACTATATGTGCTGTTTTTTTGTGCAATTTTTTCAGCAGCCCTGTGAGTTGGGAGTGGCATTCAGACATTACCCATGCGGACCCCAACCAGTCCTTTAACTTGCATACCCTATTGCACCTACCAGCTCTGCACCTCTTCTCCGAACATAAGAGCTTTTAATGAGCACTAAGGGCTCATGGAGAGAGTTTACCAACTCACTCACTTTAACCCCATCCTAAATCTTGGAAATGGATAAGCACTACAGTGATTAACATAGGATATTTATCTACATTTTATCACTTATATAAACTTATGTGCTTTAATGGATTCAATGTGTTCTGGGAAGCTTTCATGCATGTGGGACCAATAGAAACGAGTAAGCTTTCTCTTATGCACTTCGGAAAGAGTAGTATCCACTGAAGAATTACTGTGAAACCAACTACATTTTCACCACTGAAAGGCAGAATGAATTATGTAGTATTTCAAACGTTTAGCATAATATCCTTCATAAACCACGTTCTCTTATCAAAAAGAGGATTTTGATTTATAGACACAACAGTGGAGATCCTTTGGGGTAAGTAGGCTGGCTGTGTGGTGCACTTCTATGAATTCATTACACAGCAGCACGTATGTTAATTGATCTGATATTTCCCAATGTGTCGGTATCCACGGGAATGGAGATCAACAGCCAATGCAATTAAAAAATTGGTCTTGTTCGGTTAAACTCATATACCGCAAGGCAAAGGCACCCATATGGGTTCTGACCACTGTGTATTCAAAGCCCAAATTCTTACATTCTCTTTTACATTGTGCCAACCCAGACTAAGGGGTCTGAGACAGACATCACCAGTGATGTTGCCCATAGCAAAATCTCCCATCCCACATTCGACCGAGGATCCCCACTGCTGGCCATTGTTAGGTCACTGAGCGCATACTAAGGACCATCTGACTGCCTTAAGGGGGAGGGGGTGGTACAGAGGGTTCTGCAGTAAGGGACCCCATGGTGAAAGGCAATTTGAAGGTCACAGGATGGGGCTTGTGGGACAATAGACAGGGTTTAGTTGAACTGAGCGTAGACATATTTTTCATTGGGGTGGATCAGTGGTGAGGGTTAGTGTCTGTTATCATTTTTCTTAAGGAGGGGCCTCCACCCAGGTTCCCAAGTAACCAATAGGATAATATTTGGAGCATTCAAGGGGGGGGTCCTGATAACTTAGAATCATGAATCCCCATGATTCCTGAAAGTGGCTTTGAGTAGGAGCAGGAGAATTACCCCAATGTTTCAGGCATGTTTCCTTTATCAAGGTGAATTTTGAATTTAGTGGGTCCAGTAATCAAGAAGACACAGAATAGACTCCTGGTTGAAGAACTCGAGGCTGTTGTAACAAAACAAATTGAATAATACCTTGGATAAATAAATATTTAGCCTGGGGTATAAACAAGTCCATGCTCCTTATATTAACAGGGAAATTGGTTAGATAGATTAATGTTGCTTTTGCTGGCTGTTGCATTCTGTTTTTACATATGACAAAGTCATGTGACAATATGCCATGAAATGCATAGGAACCCTTTTCTATGGCTTATGTTTGGCACCCTGCTGACATCTGAGCCAACAGATTAACAAAGTAGGGAAACGTCTATAAATAAAATGCTAAACAGGAAAAGTAGGCAGGAATGAGATTTGTACAATATGAGAATCCCATGGCATGCATGTTATCAAGCAGCCCTTTGCTGCCACATGGTAGGTGCAGATAAGAACAGAGTATGAGACCATTAAAATAATACAACATGAGATCACAAAAAACATTTATGGACTGAAACAGAATCTGCAGCTTAGAGCTTCAGTCAAAATATCACCCTGAATTAAGCTGGCCATAGACGCAAAGATCTGATCATACGAATCAAGGATTCATATGATTTTCGGACCGTGTGTGGAAAGTACCGACATTTTTTGTGCGGCGGAGATCGGTCGTTTAGTCGATCGGACAGGTTAAAAGATTTCTGTCGGCTGCCGATAATATCTCTGCGTGTATTGCCGATCGTACGATTTTCAGAGGGAGACTGTCACCAGCTTTGGTCGGACATAACTTTCGTATGATTGCTGTCAGGGGCAGAACATCGGCTGATCTGTTCTTTTGTACTTTATTTGATCTTTATGGTTAGTGGCAGGTCGGGAGATGGGAAAGTCCGATCGCACGATGACTAGTACGATCGGATCTTTGCGTCTATGGCCAGCTTTAGCCAGATGAATTAGTAACATGCTGTCCTTGCACACTGGCATCACATAGTGGCCATATTGGGTCAAACCGTACGATACTCTGCCCATGGGCAGAAAGGACAGATGTCCTACAAGTGGACATACACGTGTATCATCACTTTGCTATTGTTCCATTCTCCCCATGGTGCAATACATAAATGAATAACTGTTGGTGGGTGCTTTGGCAGCTCTGTTTTCTCTGTAAGGGCCACGTGAAAATATAGGTGTTTGTGTCTAATTCATATATGCCTGACCAAAACCTTCTTGAAATGGGATAATAACACAATAGGAAGACTAGGGGACAATATTGCACATTGCCTCAAGTGAGACTTTACCAGGGGGTTTGTTTCAGGTAGAATTTAGCTCTTCATAGAGAAGGGAGGGTGACATTGGGTTGGCTGCTTCAAGCAGCACAGGTTCAAAACGACCCTGCACAGAAACTGTCAATAAAGACTATTGGCAGGCTCATCTCCACTGCAGCTTAGACATAACTGATACTTCATACTGTATCATTGAGGGCTTGGGGATATGCAGGACAAAAGAAATGTAATTGTACATTCAGCTCTCAATATTTCCATTAAACAAATACAAGGAGAAGATTTTTTTAAAAAACTAAGATTTATTTTAATGCAAAATGTTTTCCCATCTCTTCTGGTAATGCATTTACAATCTGCTGTTTCCAGTAAAAATAAGACAGGGTTATTAAGCTACAAAAGCGTTTTCCCATATGCTTAAAAAAAAAAAAGAAAATTGCATCAGTTACTACAATGTATAACTTGCACCGTCATTTAACTGCAATTTATCAGCAGTGGTTCTGTGGCTTCAATGGATTTTTTTTTACCATTTTAAGATGTCTTCAGAAAATTCCACCCCCTCCTTCCTTTAAAATGAGAGTTTTTTTTGAGAGATATATAATATAAAATGATTTTATACTGATAGCAGTATGCTTCAAAAGGGAATACTGTTCTGAATAAAACCATATTATGATTTATTATTCACTATGAAAAAGATGTCATGCTTGCCAGAGAGAAAAGGTTAGGGATGCGACAAATCCAGGATTTGGTTTGGGATTCGGCCTCTTTCAGCAGGATTTCTATTTGGCCTAATCCAAGTGCTGAACCTAATCTGAGTCCAAAAATCACGTGACTTTTCATCATACAAGCAAGGAAGTTCACTCTCTTTCCCCCTCATTTTCCTACTTTACATATGCAAATTAGGGATTGGATTCAGTTTTGGTTCTTTTATAGAGCAGCATATTTCATGGTTCTCATATGACCATCTCTGTTTAACTACACAAATAAAACAAACATAAAAGCATTTTTTAGATTAAAAATGAAAATGATGTTATGATTGCTTTCCCTTTAATGCCACTAATGTGATTTTGCAAAACATCACCTATTTATGCTAGCATACTTTTATAGCTCCATGGAGTTTCTTACCTTACCTCTCCTAAAACGAAAAGTATTATTAGTAAATAAAAATGTGCTTTAATTTCTTTTAGTCTGTGCTCCCACAACTTTCTAAAAATCCCGATACCGGTATTAGTAGTTCTGGTAGTACTTTTCCTGGCAGTTCATAAATACTTACTATCTATGAGAATATACACGTGCCAAAAAAATCCATGGTTGATCCATAGTTTTGGCTTTAGTTACTATTTAATTAATTATTTGTGGGTTCCTCAAGCTTACAACACTCATGCTGATGACGGATTTCACCTACCCAAATTGGTCCATTCCAGCTACTGACAAGCATCAGGGTTGTATGCAGTAGAAAAAATATTTAACCATTTATAGGAAAAAACCAATGAAACCTATTTATGAAACATAATTATTAAAAGGGGATATCAACCAAACTAAAATTGTAAAGATAATGCAATTCCAAAGTGAGGTATTTATACAAATGGCCTGTAGATCTCACTGTGCTCAAGACTGTGCATACTTTCTATACAGCTTGTGGTGTTAGAGTTGCTTACTGTTGTGTAACGGCTGCATGAGTCTGCTAATAAAGCACTGTTATACTCTACTCATCCTTGGCTACCAAAACATAACAAAGGTGTCAACCTAGATCAGGGGTCCCCAACCTTATATACTCGTGAGCCACATTTGAATGTAAAAAAGAGTTGGAGAGCAACACAAGCATGAAAAATTCCATGGGGATGTCAATTAAGGGTTGTTGTTGGCTGTTTGGTAGTCCCTTCATGGACTGGTAGCCTACAGGAGGCTCTATTTGGCAGAACACCTGGTTTCTATGCAACCAAAACTTGCCTTGAAGCTGGGAATTCAAAAATAAGCACCTGCTTTGAGGCCACTGGGAGCAACATCCAAGGGGTCGGTGAGCAACATGTTGCTCGCGAGCTACTGGTTGGGGACCACTGACCTAGATCCTTCTTCAGTTGCATTATGACTCTGACACCACAGTTCCTGTTTGACCCAAGTCCTGAGGATAAAATAAGGAGACTTTTGTGCCTCTTCAAGGCAAAAAATAGGACACTTAAGTTTCTTATTTTAGAAGGTGCCTCAGTGGCTTTGCTCATGACTATATAGAGTAAGCAGACAATACAAGCTACATTTAGAGCTGCCTGAGGACTATGCCTTCAGGAGAATGCTGTGCAAATAATGTGCTTGGAACATTTAGTCACAGCAAGTGTCCTTGTTCTCCAGGTTGCTGTACATTTGCTGCGGAAGTGCCCACATACAGCAACATCGCCACAGCACAATGGCAGAGCAATGAAGTCATCCTGCTCTGTTGCCAAGGAGACTGGATTGTCCAAGAGCTATTGGAACAGTGAATATTCCTACTGTCACTGTACCCCTAGCATGAGCTCTATTGCCTTTTACTCATTTGATTTCAAAATTGTAGGCAACTGCTCAGACTGCAATTTAAACCGGAGATTTCCTGGGTATGTATCAAATAAATTGTGTGTGTGCATTCACTTACAGCAAACAAGCTATACAAGATTTGTGCTCCTTCACTTCAAAGAAAGCCTACTCGTATTGACATATAAATGTGCTGTGGTTTCTAAGTCAGACATGTTGTAGTACTTATAGATATGTGTGTTAAACAAGAGTAAACATCTGAGGGACTGTCCAGTTTACAACTCTTACTACAACTTTAAAAACATATGCCATATACCCTGCATATATCTGGTCTTAAGCTGGCCATACACCAAACTGGCCAAACTAGGCTATTCTAGTGGGGGGGTTAAGGTTTTGCCAACCTGAATTACAGTTGGGGGGGGATGTTTCCCCCATTCCTGTGTTAAAGAATTTCTGTGGTAGTTTAGTAACTGGCTGGGTTCTGTCTCTTTTGGACCCCACTTGGTAGAAGAGGTGGGGTGCTGAGGGTTCGAGGCAGAGGTAGGCCTCAGTAGGTTAAGTTTTAGAAAGATCTGCAATAGTTCACTCTAGAAGTGACTAGTTCTCCAATCTGGTAGTACTACCTCTATGGTGTTGTGAATGCTATAGCTGAAATAAAATACAAGTGGATGGAAGTGTACAAGCTTTTATAAAGGGACAGATGTTTGTATTTGTGTTGATCTAATCAGCACCAATCAAAAGATTGTGAACAAGTCAACAACAATAATAAAGTCAACAAAGAGCAATCATTTTGTTTTGAGAATCACTTGCGCCCAAGTTATTTTAGAGATCAAGTTCTTTTTGTGAATTCAGTGTGATCCACCAGTGCAGGGAGGGCCCACCTGAGAGGAAAGGGTTGCATGTAAGATGTGCTTTACTGGGAGCTGCAATTGGCTGAAGTGAGTCTGGGTAAGACCAACTAAGGTGCAAGGTAGCAGAAAGCAGGCCATTTTCAAAAAGGTGTCACACTAGCTTTCTGGCCCTTGGGCTAATGCTCTAACCATGTGAAGCAAAGCCGAAAAATAGTTCTGTCTGCACTTGCAATGCAGCCTCCCCTTGACCTGCTCCGACACTAAAGTTGTAAGTGTGAAGAGGATAAGTGGGGCTCTGTATCAGCTGCATCCATAACCCTATGCATTCCCTGCTTGACGGGATTTTCCACCATAATAATATCCGTCCAAGGGGGGTGGGCTTAGATTTGGGCTTCAATCTATTGCACGTTCCATTATGAGCTGAAATCTCAGCAGAGTAATAGATTCCTTTTCAGGAAGCTGTTCTGAATATAAAAAAAGGAAACTGTCCCCTCAATCCAAATTCTGATGAAAAAGCACAAATAAAAATTAGAGGAAACACTGATTGGGATTAAGTTTAAATCTGAAACTCTCAAAACATGCTGAAATTCTGCCAAATTGTGGATTTGGTGCCTCTGTAATAACTATAGTGTTAAGTGGGCAATAATACTAAAATTGAGGTTACCCTAATGGGTTCCACTGCACCATCTCAGGCAGAAAGGTCAATATGTTATTGCATCATTAGAGATAGATCGATTTGCAAAGTGCTGCTATACAAACAAAAGCAGAGATCTGCCACAAGCAATATATTGTCACACATAGTCTTAAAATAGCTACACAGTCGCACACACAGAGATTTATACTTATTCACAGCATGCCCAGCATTAAGGGAACATTCTTTGTCAGAAGCATTCATAGCCATTATAAGAATGTTAGCAGGTACGTTGGAAATAAAAGTGAGAAATATGAATACATGAATGCTGATGCATGTATATGTAGGTGAATGCCATAAAGTATAAATATAAGCCTAAATAACAAACCCCAAAGGGAGATATATATCTTGTTAGACCTAAAGTCCTGAATTAGACAAGATGTGCCTCTAGCCAGATACACAAAACAGCAATAGCTGGATGGCTGCAATTTTGAGATACTTGATATATACAGTATATGCCGAGTGCCCTGGGCGGATAACTGTCCCCATCGAAAATTCCACAAAAGTTCCACAATTATCAGCAAGCATGCCATGTGGACATGTATGGCTAACACCGAGATCCCACTAAACTGTAGACTGAATTTCATCTGCCAATGTCTGCTTCTCGGTGCATGGATAAGGCATCAGCAGATGGAGAATTCAGAGAAGTTATTGTTCTTTTTTAAGAAGTTACTCTTACCCGCTGCTTTCTCGTTATCCACCTATAGTGCCAAAGAAATAGTGATTTATTGCACTGAAGCAATAATACTACCAAGGAAACTAAAGAAGAGTCTGGTTGGAATAAGGTTTGGATGCTATAAGCCATAAATCTTGACATAACGAAAAATATAAGATCCCAAAGAATCTAGACCGAACAATACCATGTGCAGAACAATAGTTTGGAGTGGTCGGTCCAAAATCTGAATCTGAGTCAAAGTGTCAGAGGTTTCGTTTTCTTTTTGCAGAAGTCAAAATTTGTCATGGCAGTTTCCTAACACAGCTGGATTTGGGAGGATAAAATATTTAACTCAACTAACCTTATTATTGGCTGGGATGCCATTTATTCTAGCACTTTCTAAGACCCTAAGAATGTTCTCCCTGTTTTCCAAGCCCCCAAGGTTAGATGTGTTGGCAGTACAGTAAAAGAACACTTTTTATTGGAAAACTTATCTAAACTTCCCACTAAATATCAATAGCACTGCTGTCCAACTTTTCTAATGTAGTTGTCCAGTTAGCTGAAATACTACATGTTCCTGACCTAGATTAGATCACAATGATGATTATCAAAATCAGCAGTCTATGCAGCTCATAGGCAGATGGGGGCCATAAAAAGGACTCAGAGGGTCACATCAAGCCAACAGGCCTCCGGTTGGACAGCCATATATATAACTTCATTCTTGGATTCTAGGAATGTTAAGATGTTATCTAACCTACCATCAAGTATATGGTTCTGCCTAATGGCAGAGATAAACAAAGATTTTCTAAAATAGTACACTAAGGGAAATGGCAATCTGGCTCTCATACCCATTGACGCCATCCGTTTGTGCCAATTTCCCCCCCTGTGAAAACATAAGCTGAACTCTGCTTAGAAACTTACATGGCGGTCATATAAACACAACCTGGAACTATTCCTGGCCAAATATTTATCAACAATCAAGGCACTGTTGATTTCAAGCAAATGTTTTCTGGGGGGGAAAAAAACGATCCCATTGCCCTAGAATTGTTCCATTTTCTTTAGATAAATGCAATCCACATGTTCTCCTAACAGATCAAAGAAACGTGAACCCTGAGCATTGAATTGGTGCTTCCATTCAAAAACATCATAGAGCTGCGTGTGTCTACTGGAAACCAAGAACTCAGGAGTAGCTTTTGGTTACTGGACCCATGGTCCCCTTTGCCACATGAGTAACTTATCCTTTGATAATAAGAGCGATGAGGAAGAACAAAGTAGGTAAATCTGAGCTGTGCAACTGCTGGGAACCTTTGGTACTGTAGCTGTTCACCCGTCTTGTTATTGTGCTTCTAGTGGGACTGGAGCACGGAATTCGATCTTAAAACTGCTGCTGACCAATTGAGAATGGGACTAAGGGTACCCAAAATGCAGGCATGATTTTTGTCTGCACTACAATTTTGTATAATTGTGAACAAACTGGTAAGGAAAAAGGTGGAAATGTTATTATTTTTTTTACATGGATTTAAACAAACTGCAACCTAACCCCGCCATTGACTTGCCTTAGAACAGTGATCCCCAACCAGTAGCTCGTGAGCAACATGTTGCTCTCCAACCCCTTGAATGTTGCTCTCTATGTCCTCAAACCAGGTGCTTATTTTTGAATTCAAGGCTTGGAAGCAAGTTTTAATTGCCTAAAAACTAAGTATAGTGCCAAGCAGAGCCTCCTGTAAGTTGCCAGTCCACATAGGAGCTACCAAATAACCAATTATAGTCCTTATTTGGCACCCAAAGGGATATTTTTTCATGCTTGTGTTGCTCCCCTAATCTTTTTACATTTGAATGTGACTCACGGGTAAAAAAGGTTGGGGACCCCTGCCTTAGAACATTTACACAAAGAACATTTCCTGAGCATAGTTAACAAAGAAAATAATTAAAAAAGCTCTCAACATGAAAAAGACCTAAGAGCTTCTGAAATACCATCCAATAAATGCACTAAATATTATTTGTTTCATACTATGGCAAAATCATTTGTGAACAAATTCCAAATGTTATATAATGGCAGTTTATTTTATGTTATAACTTCATCCTATATAATAAAGTTGAAGTTTCTCTGTTTCCAGTCCCTGTGTCTGTGGGATTGCGCTACTGCGCATGTGCCCCACGGAATAATAAAGTTGAAGTGTCTCTGCGTCCAGTCCCTGTGTCCGTGGGATTGCGCTACTGCGCATGTGCCCCACGGACCGTCTCTGGCGAATTTTTTTTAGACTAGAACACTTCTGTTTTTATAAATGTTTGACTACATATGTTCTAGCGCCCGTTAATTTAACGGGCTTAATGTCTAGTAATAAATAAAACACAATAACTTCCAGTAGCGTAATTACCAAGAAAGCAGACCCCATTGACATAAGGCGGCTTGGTGGTAAAGGGTGCTCTGTAAGGACAAGCAGAGTGGGTGGGCTGTGTGTGAAACATGCAAGCTGCATTAGGTGAAATTTGCAGATACCATCCCCAAGCAGTGTCGGATTGGGACACCAGAGGCCCACCAAAAAACCTTAGACCAGGGGCCCACTCTCAGTATTATTATTCTTCCTCTGCTCACTCAACCTCTATTCTCCTAGTCTCTTTTCTTTACCTGCTATAATCTATTATTCCATATACTGTATTTAACCGCTTTGTTCTCATATAAATAGGGAATGGCCATAAAATAGGCCAAATATTTAGCAGCATGAGGGCCCACTGACAGCTGGGCCCACCAGGAGTTTTCCTGGTATCCCGGTGGGCAAATCCGACACTGTCCCCACGCTTGCATAGGGTTGCTTTTGCCAGCAACAAAACCAGTTATATCTTGGAAACCTCATTGCATATAGGTCAGAATCTGACACGAGGGAATCTATGGCAGGAAGATATAATGAGACTTAACTGATATGTTTATAGCTACGATAGCCAGGCTACCTACCCCTCGTCAGTATACAGGTATGGGTCCTGTTATCCAGAATGCTTGGGACCTGGGGCTTTCTGGATAATGGATTTTTCTGTAATTTGGATCTCCCTACCTTAAGTCTACTAGAAAATCATGTAAACATTAAATAAACCCAATAGGCTGGTTTTGCTTCCAATAAAGATTAATTATATCTTAGTTTGGATCAAGTACAAGATACTGTTTTATTATTACAGAAAAAAAGGAAATCATTTTTAATAATTCAGATTATTTGGATAAAATGAAGTCTATGGGAGACAGTCTTTCCGTAATTCAGAGCTTTCTGGATAACGGATCCCATACCTGTATATGATATGTGGCGCTATTGTTACTAACTTGGGCAAAATATTAAAGATAGGAAAGCAGCATAGTGGTGACCTTGTACTCACCCCATAACAAAAAAAAAAAAGGCTGTCATATAGCCAAGGACGTAAAGTAAAGGTAAGTGAATGTACAGCTGGTGTTACATTATTACATTATTACATTATAAGTAGCTTACACAAGTAAATGCAACATGCACTATTTCTATGCATTTGGCACCAAAATGCTGGTTTACAGCAGCACAGTTATAATGTATTTAACGCTCCTGTGTGTGCAGAGCGGCCAAAAAATATGATAGGACCCTTTGGGACAATGCAACCGAAAAGGATTTTTTAACAGTATTTTTTTTTAACTTTGATACTTTTATTATTTAATGCAACAATCATTTATGCTTAATGTGAGATTTTAACATTCAGCACTTAAACGGATGGCTCCTTTAAAAATCAGTATTACGGTAAAGAATTACCTATTGCCCAACAATTTCCTAGATGCTCACTACTCTTCTATTATGGATTCCTCCCTGAACCATTGCCGTATCTGTGAACTTGCTGCACATTACTGTCAGGAGCAATGATTTACTTGGGAAAACGACCGATTCTGGGGACAATGGGGCAGGACAGATGGATAAAAACCTGCCACAGACAAGCATTTCTAAATCATCCTCAGCAGCGTGCAGGGAAATAAAACCATGACTGCTGGTTGCTTAGAGAACAGATTATAGAGAGCTTCTTCCTAAGGTTATAAAACCACCAGCAATAGGAATCTACTTTGTTCCCAAAAGACTTCTCACATTTTCCATTAAACTTCCCTCATTAATATGGATTTAAACCCCTTTCCTCTCCAGAGAATGGAATGGCTAATTATCAAAGCTTTAATTCTGCAACAAAACCTTAATATATTTACTGACAATGCTGTTAAAACTACACTAGGCTGTTAAACCTTGACCCTCTTGCTAAGACAAACTGCAACTCCCAGCAAGCCCTCTCAGTCACCAGGTCACCAAAAATCAACCACTGAAGAGTATACATTTAAAGGGGTTGTTTACCTTTGAGTTACCTTTTAGTAAGATGTAGAAAGTGATCTGAGACAATTTGTAATTAGTTTTCATTTATTATTGTTTGTGGTATTTGAGTTATTTAGCTTTTTTACTGTTTGCATTTTCTGCAATCTGGTTGCTAGGGTCTAAATTTGCCTAGCAACCATGCATTGATCTGAATAAGAGACTGTAATATGAATAGGAGAGGGCCTGAATAGAAAAAAGAGTAATAAAAAGTAGCAAGAACAATACATTTACTTGGTACAGGGAAATACCTATGTTATAACGAGATTTAAGGGACCATTCAAAAAGTGTGGGGCAAGGTGCAAAGTACAAATGCACTGACCATTCCTGGCTCCTCTCCTGTAAATAGAGTGCTGCCTGCATTCAGCAGTGCAATAATTCCAGAAAGCTCCGAATTACCAGAAGGCCATCTCCCATAGACTCGATTTTAATCAAATAATTCAAATTTTTGGAAATGATTTCCTTTTTCTTAGTAATACTAAAACAGTACATTGTATTTGATCCCAACTAAGATATAATTATTCCTTATTGTGTGCAAAACAATCCTACTGGGTTTAATTAATATTTAAATTATTTTTTTAAGCAAACTTAAGGTATGGAGACCCAAATTATCCCTTATCTAGAATACCCCAAGTCCCAAACATTCTGGATAACATTCTGTTTGCCTATTTGTGATCATTAAGTGCTAATTCCAAAATGTTAGCCACAGCTTCAAAACTACCAATATGAGTCAGCAACACAAGGCACAGACTGAGCCATATTCCCCTTACCAGACTCAACAGTCTAGTCTTGCTTTATGGCAATACTCCAAAAGATCATTAGCACTGTTATGACTATATAATAGATCTTAAACAGTTATGTTAAATTTGAATAATTTATGGCATAGTCTAGCTGGATGGTAGAGAGCAGTAAAACAAAATGAATTAACAAAAGTGGTGCTGTTGAAAAGATTCTGCAACTGGTACCACTGACACTTAAAGCAAGGTAAATTTTATCCATTACTTTTTCCTATAATATACAGAATTCTGACTGCCACCTGTTTGAGCAGTAACAGAAAGAGTTAACGACAATATCCTGCAAACTGTTTAAAAAAAAAGCATTGAAGCGGAAATCAAGGTAATGCATTTAGACATGCAGGGTTAAAACGGTCAGGCAAAAATATCCTGAATAATTATAAAAATGTGCTTTTTTCAGTCACTCCTGACTCACCAATGTGTGATAATTTCCAGTCATGGTGATATTAATGATTTAGCACTGCTTTATTAGTAGCCAGAGCATGTTATGTGAAAACAGCTGGTGGCCGTGGGAGAGGCCGAGACAGAAGGAGCCCTGATGATGTGATATTAGCGCTTGCTGAACTGCACCCCTACTAATCCTTCTTTAGAATCACAAATTTTTTTTCCCCCATAAAGAATGATAAGAATTCTGTGTGAGGAAGTGCCATGGGAAACATGGGGTTTCTTTACGGACATCTGAGTGAGGAATTTTACAGTCCTGTTTTGTATGGGCAGTATGGAATGAAACTTTACACCAGTGTGCCATAGGAAAAAGAGCAAACAACACGGCCAAGCTTCCCAAAGCACATTTGTTCTATGCTCTGATATATTTTATGCAGGATTTATTTTTACTTTAAATTTTTTTTGCATTTCTTTTTACATTTTTTTACATTTCTCTTAAATGTTCAGTAAAATATACTGGCATATGTTTAGAGAGATATTTATAAACATCTCTGTATTTAGAATGTGTGCCAAAACGGGATCACACTTCATCTAACGAGGCCCTAAGTCAGGGATCCCCAACCTTTAGAACTCGTGAGCAACATTCAGCAGTAAAAGGAGTTGAGGAGCAACACTGGCATGAAAAGATGTTCCTGGGGTGCCAACCAAGGACTGTGATTAGCCATTTAGTAGCCCCTATGATTGTCAACCTACATTGAGACTCTGTTTGGCAGTACACCTGGTTTTTATGCAACCAAAACTTGCCTCCAAGCCTGGAATTCAAAAATAAGCACCTGCTTTGAGGCCACTGAGAGCAACATCCAAGAGGTTGGAGAGCAACATGTTGCTCACGGGCTACTGGTTGGGGATCACTGCCTAAGTAATGCCTTTAGTAACCAAATAAGCAGGACAAACGCTAGACTGCATGTTTGGTTTCACTAAGCGGTACCTTTTTCATTACAGGGGTGGTAAGTCGTCTTTTAGAATGTTATAGAATGGCTAATTCTGAGCAACTTTTCAATTGGTCATGTTTTTGTTTTTTATAGTTGTTTTTAATTATTTCCCTTATTTTTCTGATTCTTTCCAGTTTTCAAATGGGGGTCACTGACCCCCATCTAAAAAAACAAATGCTCTGTAAGGCTACAAATCTATTTTCTAGCTACTTGTTATTACTCATCTTTTTATTCGGGCCCTCTCCTATTCATATTCTAGTCTCTTATTCAAATTGGTGCATGGTTGCTAGGGTAATTTGGACCCTAGCAGCGAGATTCCGGAAACTGCAAACTGGAGAGCTGCTGAATAAAAAGCTAAATAACTTGAAAAGCACACATACTAAGAAAAGAAAAACAATTGCAAATTGTCTCAGAATATCACTCTTTACATCATAGATGAACAACATTCTTAATTAGCTAATAAGATTCCTTTAAAAGCTCCCAGCGAGCTGAATCTGTAAATTTTGTGTGTCGGAAGCCATAATTGTTGGACAAGAAGTCTTTTTTTCAGATGACCCTCCCAAATTGTTAGATGCCCTTCAGACTGGCCAGTAACCCTAAAGGTGGCCATACACATAGATGGCTGGATGATGAATGCAATACGAGTGGTCAGATTGTGGGAACCAACAGATGCGGTCCGCAGGGGTAAAAATCTGGGATTTTTATGATTTTTATGGGCTGATATTGATTGGGGAAGCCCGTCAGAGAGCCCCACACACGGCCATTAACTGCCATCTTGCAGGATAGGAACTAGGGGTAGGCAGAGCAGGCATGTGCCTAGGGTGCAAAGATGGGGGGCACCAGGCAATTACCTTCTGTGCCTCCTAGTCTGGTACCCTCTCTGCACCATCGTGCGAATGCGTGTGCCCAGTCGGCGCTGTGATTGGCCAGGTTGCCTAGGGCGCCTGAGCAGCCAGGCCCGTCTCTGCCGACTCGGTCTGTCGAAAGCTTTTAACAGCCTGTGTATGGCCAACTTTTTTTAGAATGACTTCTCCACTTTTAAGGGCAGCACAGAGGTGCAGTAAGACATACTGTACTTTGCAGCGCAGGAGTCCTAGGCTTGATTCCTGCCAGGACCTTAGATTGTAAGCTCCACCATGGCAACCACTGATTTGAGAGCTGTATTATCAGGGCAAAGTGCGGCAGACTATGTTGGGGCTTTATAAATAATTTATAGTAATAATATCCAGACTTTGCCATATGTTGTAGATTACAAGAGTATTTCCAGAAGTAAGATGATCAATTTGGAGAGCTAATCTCTGTGGCAGCACAGGCTGAACACCACAAACACCGGGCCTGGCTGCAACAAATAAACCCGAGTACAACAATCCCCCCCACGGAGGGAGACATGATGCAGCAGAGAATTTCTGCCCTTACGTCATTGTGTCTCGGATTCTTGGAAGCAGTTGCATGTATTCTTTACAGACCGTTTCTGTTCAGAACAACATTATCAGCCGGGTGAAACCAACGGCACGTGTGGCAAGCAAACAGTTAACATGTGGGAAGGGATAGGGACTGAGCAAGCTGGAATCTTGCCTATGGACATTTAGATTTCTAATCCAGCATTTAGATTGGCTACAGAAGTCTATACACAGCTCCTTCCAATTCTAAAAACATGCAGCATTGCCATCAAACAAGGAACACTTCTCTAGCGCTCTGGCTCTCCCTCGTTCCCATGGATACACAGAGATATATGCATGTACATAAACTGCCAGGCAGTTCCCCTTTAACATGACCCCTTCTGGCCCTTCCTTCAGAATTCAATGGTCGAGCTATGGCCAAAATAATAATTTTCCATGCAGGGCTTGGCTGATTTCAGAACATTAAATCATGCTTTTAAGAAAGTCATGTTACATAATAACAGAAAAATACAACTACCATCACCCTTTCATCTTTTGCTTTTTTTTTTTGAGGGAAAAACAAAAAGATCCAGCGTTTTACATTTTTGCATTTTTGCATTAGGCCCTTACAGTTAAATGACATTACGGGGGTTATTTATCAAAGGTCAAATTTTAGAGCTTTGTGAGGTTTTTTTATACCTTGAATGAACTCACAACTCGAATATTTTCCAATTTAAGAAAAAACTAGAATGGAAAAAACTCGAATCAGAGAATTCAGGGTGAACAACCCAGAAAACTGTAGTTAATCGAGTTTTCCGAGGGAAAAAACTCAAAACTCTCGAATTCTAGCAAACCCACCAAAAAAAAAAATAGAACACCATGAAGGCTATTAACATCTTCAAATGGTTGAAGGGACCTCTGCCATTGACTTCTACATGACCTTGACAGGTTTTGGAGTATTTTCAGATTTGAGCTATTTCCAGATTTGGGATATAATAAATCTTGAAAAATGTGAGTTTTATCTATTGATCTCAGAGCAGATTTTAACTGACTCCATACACCATGTGATAAACACTGCGGTTGTCAGCCAGTTAGCATTTTAAGTTGCTTATTGGTAGCAAAAAATCTTATTGCGTTTATTTCATAGATTTATGGTATGGTGATCCAAATTTTACAAAGATTCCTTATTTGGAAAACCCCAGATCCCAAGCATTCCAGATAATAAATCCTATACCTGTATCAAACAATTCCTTTACATTTTTTCATTACAGGTTCCATATTTTACATACTGAAATATGTAACCTGTAATGAACAGGTATTTTAGATGAAAAAATGCACATGTACTTTTTTTACTTTGAAGTACAAATCTTAAAAGCCTGTAGAAAATGATCAAAAAATAAAATACTTGGGGGTACATTCTCAACCTATTTATAAATATGGCTTATCAATCATCCATGTATATCTGCTTAATGGGATGGTATACAATGAGGCCATCCCTTTATATTTGTCGATAACATTCAGTTGGGACCAGCTGTATAAATGGCAGCACAATCGTTTATGTATCTAACTTGTACCAAAAATGTTTTTGCATTTAAGAGGCAAACAAATCAATAGATCAATACCCGACATCCACCCCATGTCTCTTTAATGGGAAGCCCAGTCCCCATTGCTTCACCTGCAAGCCCAAGAGGAGTTCTGCTTTTTACTTCACTGGATTTTGTCCGTATTTAAATAAAATACAGGCACAATGACAAAGGAACATAACCCATTAGTGTAAAAAGGATCAGAGCCTAGGTAACCTCCACAAAACAAAGACATTTTGGGGCAAAGATAATAGGGGAATATACAGATATGGAAACTGTAACTGTGAAAATGTCACACTATGCCCCTGGGTATTTAGCACCATCCACAAACAGATGGGCTTATATATTAACTTGACCTGCTGCACACAGTAGGACGTAAATAAAGAAGTAGAGTCTATATCATGGTATGTGGATAAGGGTACAGTGTCATATGATTTTTGGTGTCATGATGATGTCTTGGTTGGTAATAAAAAGAATAAAGGTGAATTAATTGCACCGATTTTAAAGTGGTACACAGGGCAATTAGTAGCTGCTGGCTTAGGGATAACAGACATTCTGCCCAATTGAAAATGGTGAATCCTATTCCAAGGAAGTTTCTGTGACATAGCCCTAAGGCTGGGTGCACAACTGCAGATCTGTCTTTGGTCAATACCACTGTACAGGGATAGAGACTAATTGGACAGTATAGGACTAGATGTGGTTATTCAGGAACAGCAAGAAAGAACAGTCCAGCCAAAAGAGGTATTTATATATATATATATATATATATATATATATATATATATATATATATATATATATATATAGTAAATAAAGTTCAGAAACTTCTCAAATAAACATCAGAAAGTTGAGTCTGAATCATTTGGATCCAAAAAACAGGCAGATGGTTCATTTGGTTAAAATTCGTCTAAATTGTCTTTGTTCATGCGCCTATTTGTACCCAGGTTTATAGTAGCTGTGATTTTTTTTTTTCTTTAATTCTGCATAATGAAAGAAAATAGAATTCTTTCCGATAAGGATATATTACATAATTTCAGTGGTTTTGAAGCTATTTGCAAACATAACCAAAAGCAGCAGTTGTCTGTCCCTTCCTAGACTGCTGGTTCTGATTCTTGAAAACAAATGAGCAAATAATCAGCCATTCTCTAGCCAAGACTTAATTTCTCACCTTCCATGTTCCTTCAAAGGTCGGTAAACCAGCTGTTTCTATAGCACCAGCAGTGCAGAGGACAGCAAGGGACAGACAGATTCTGCTTTCTATAGCAATTACATTTACAAGCAACTTTACAATCACTGAAAATGTGTAATGGTTACATAAGGGAACATGGCTTAGAATTACATTTCTTTCATCTGGCAAAATTCTTTTTGAGTTTAAACCCCTTTAAGAAAAAGTGGCCAAGAACCCTATAGAATTCATTTAAGTGGAGATTAAAAAAAATTAATTTACTTTCTGCAAATCTATAAGTAGAACACATGTCTCATATAAAATGGGCCTGTTTTGGTAGATGTAGCAAAGAGAAATACACTGGGGAAAAAACATGTCCAGAATTTTTTTTTTTTATATAAAAGTGGATGTTTTACTTCTAACACATATATAAAGGAGTGGTTGACCTTTTAGTATGTTATAGAATGACTCATTCTAAGAAACGTTTCAATTGGTTTTAATTTTTTAATTTTTATGCTTTTTAAATTATTTTCCTTCTTCTTCTGCCTCTTCTCAGCTTTCGAATGGGGTCACTGACCCTGTCTAATAAAACAAAATGCTCTGTAAGGCTATAAATGTGTTGTTATTGTTGCTTTTTGCTACTCATCTTTCTAGGCCCTCTCCTATTCATATTCCAGTCCCTTATTCAAATCAATGCACAGTTGCTAGGGTAATTTGGACCCTAGCAACCAGATTGCTTAAATTTCAAACTGGAGAGAAGTTGAATAAAAAGCTAAATAACTCAAAAACCACAGATAATAAAAAATGAAAACCAATTGCAAATTGTCTTAGAATATCACATCATACTAAAAAGGTACTAAAGGTGAACAACCCCTTTGATAAACCAAGTGACTTTTCCGTATACAAGAGCCATGAATATGTTGCAACATATTTCCTTAGAAACATAATTAGTGATGTTAGCATTTATAATTGGTGCTTAGTAATTTCATTAGAATCTCTGTAACGTGTTTATTATAAGCAATAACATACCTTTTGTTGCAAATATGAGCATATTAGCAGCCACTTTGTAGTTCCATGACCTGTATAAAAGTACTTGGCTTACAGGCCCACGCCTTTATATGGTCATGAAACTCCTAGGTGACTTCTAATATTATATTTTACAACAAGAGGAATATTATAATACATAATATAATTATCGGTCATTTGTTAAAATCAGTGATTACTGATATCAGTGCTGTGATCACTGACTGTGATTTATATTTTAATATATAAGGACATGAGATTTCGTCTCTGTGTTCCATGCAGGGGCGTAACTATAGAGGAAGCAGACCCTGCGGCTGCAGGGGGGCCCAGGAGGTATAGGGGCCCCATGAGGCCCTAATTCATATACAATTTCAATAAATATTGGAGAAACAAGTCAACCTCTAAACATTTTGGGGGCCTGAAAAATAATTTGCTGTGGGGCCCAGTAATATCTAGTTACGCCACTGGTTCCATGATTTGTATAAAAGGTAAAAAAAAAACATTGGCCTATGGCTTTATGTGCCTCCTGTCTTTATATGACAGATCCTCAATGACTTTGGGTATCCATCACATTTTACAAAGGAGGTAAATTATCCCATCTGTTAGCATTTATCACATTTTACAGAGTTAGAAGGACATAAAGAATTTTATGACAATTACAGTATATTATTTAAGTTGGAGAAGTAACAGAGGGAGGACCTGCCTCCCAATACAAGATAAGTATTGCATTTAAAGGTGCCCATACACTGAGAGATCCGCTCGTTTGGCGATGTCGTCAAACGAGCGGATCTCTCCCTAATATGTCCACCTTGAGTTGGGCAATATCGGGCTGATCCGATCGTGGGCCCTAGGGCCCAATGATCGGATCCTAATGAATAGCAATGGGCGGTCGGATCGCGGGACCGCATCAACGAATAAGTGCGGCCACGATCCGACGGGATTTTTTGTCCCATCCGATCGAGATCTGGCCGACTTTCGGCCAGATCTCGATCGGTGAAGCCCGTCGGGGGGCACCATACACGGGCCAATAAACTACCGACACGGTCTGTCGGCAGCTTTTATCGGCCCGTGTATGGCCACCTTAAATTAGTCTCAGCTACAAACCAGTAGTGAATTCACGTTTTTAGGGTAAGGCAACACGAGGAGATTCGGGGAGATTTTGTCGCCTGGCGACTAATCGCTACAATGCAAAGTCACCTGCGCTAATGCACACGCGGCGATGCGTTTTCTATAGTCGCCCGAAGTTGCCAGGCGACAAAATCTCCCCGAATCTCCTTGTGTGGACTAGCCCTTACATATGCTGAATGAGAAACTACGGATTTGCCTTTTTTTGTAGTAAGATGAGGAATGCAAACATGCACTGGAATTGTGGGTCAGCGCATTACTGTTTAGTAAATACTGCCCCGAGGATTAGTAAATAAATCACTCTGTTCCTTTCATATAAGTGCTTGCAAAAGTGTTCTGTAACCAGGGAGGCAAATTGCCTTCCTTCCCCCATCTGTTTGCTCTGTATGATGATTTTGCGTAAAGAGGTCTGAGCAATCCAGATGACTGATACATAAGTAATTGCATTGCTTTGCTGAGTGTACACAAAATTACCAGAACATTGCTTAATACGACATGACATCCAGATAATGTACAAACAGCATATACTGAAATATATTACTGTACATAGACCAATCATAAACACAACTACACTTTTGCAAATAAGCAGTACAGGCATTCATTGAAATGGACTTTGGGTGCATGAAATGATAATGTTTGCTAGAAAAAAAAAAAAAAAAAATATATATATATATATATATATATATATATATATATATATATATATATATAAATTTAAATGGAAGGGAATCTCTCCATATATTTATAAGAGATCCACTTCTCTGAATTGACACAAGAGGCAATGATTAAAACAGCAATGAAAGTGGGAGAGGAAAGTGTGTGTGCAAGGGAACAGGTTACAGGGGTGCTGTTACAGGGGGGTAAGACAATGGGAGATATCCTGAATATTATTAGGGTTATTTGGAAGAGTGACTGTATAAAGAGGGGAGGGTTAGATGTGTGCAGTGGAGCACATTAACATAACAAGGGGGCTTGCTGCTATAATGGGCATGCTGTTAATTAGCAGTTTGTGGTTGAAAGGGCTTAATGATGCTAATTAATATTATTAGCTCTGCGGGTGATTCCCCAGCAGCAGCAGCAGCAGCAGTCCCCTTTCCCCTCCCTCCCCATAAGATAAGGTGCAGAGTCCCGCTGTACTCACAGCCTCAGGGCTGGTCCTGTCCTCTCTGTGCACCTCCTGCTGTCTCCCAGCTGCTCGGCTCCTGCTCGGAGACTTGCTGGATGCTGCAGCGTGGGGCTTGCTGTCTTGCCATAGGTAATAGAACGTGCCCAGGATCCATGCTACTGTCAGGATGGCGATGGCATTGGCTCTGATCCTTCTCATGCTGCCGGTAGGATACAGGGATTTTCTGTGGGAAAGGGGGGAAAAGCCTTCAGCTCTTTCCCATTCTCTGTATCTCCTTCACTCTCTCCTCCTCCTCCTCCTCGCTCTCCTGCCTTCTCCCCCTCTCTCCTCTATCTCTCCCACCCTCCCTCCATCCTCTCACTCAGCTGTTTGTTTAAGCCCAGTCCTGCAAAGCCTCCGCAGGATCCTAATGTCCGCCCAGCCCAAGCACACACGCCCCTCACTTACACCACAAATTGCTTTGCCCCTTTAAATATGGACTTGTCATTACAAATGACTTCAGCTTAACAAATATGCCTGCAATCCTGCCCAGAACATTAGCACACACTAAGGTTTCTGTCTTAGCACAGTAATATGCGAGCCACATGTGTAGAAGTGCTGGACATGCTGTGGGAAGGCTGTGGGCACTTCTCATGACCTGGTCTGACTCTGTACCATGTTGTGGGTGGGCACTTCTCATGACCTGGTCTGTACCATGTTGTGGGCACTTCTTATGACCTGGTCTGTACCATGTTGTGTGCACTTCTCATGACCTGGTCTGTACCGTGTTGTGGGCACTTCTTATGACCTGGTCTGTACCATGCTGTGGGCACTTCTCATGACCTGGTCTGTACCATGCTGTGGGCACTTCTTATGACCTGGTCT